>NW_017309850.1:20699-42516 GCF_000935625.1 Nanorana parkeri | reverse complement strand
TGGGAGCACTGTTTCCCTGCTGCCGATCACATAGGCGCCGGGACCGGAAGTCTTAGCGGCCATCTTTAAACCTGGCAAGTGCCCACATCACATTTAATATATTGCAGAACTGGCAATATATTACATGAAAATTATGCCCTGGTAGTCCAGTGAGCGATTAGTATGGTCTGCATCAGTCAGAGATGCAGATCACACTGATCCTCCACTGGACCAACAGGATGCCCAACTGCCCCACTGGACCCCATGAATGCAGCCCCCTCCCTGCAAAACAGGTAAGCAGGAGAGGGGACATTTTTTAATTAACTATTGTTATTGTTAATAGTTGTGTGTGTGTGATGTGTTTTATTGTGTGTTTTTAATGAGTGTGTGATTTTTTAAAAAAAATTAATGAAGCTATGTGTGTGAGTGTGTGTTTTTAATGAGTGTGTGGTGAGTGTGTGGTGAGTGTGTGATATGTGTGTGATGTGTGTGTGATGTGTGTGTTTCATTACGTGTGTGCGTGTTTTTTTAACCACTTCCCGCGGGTTCACGTAAAAGTACATCCTCCGCTTGAAGTGGTTATGAGCAGCCGTGTTCTTGGTACCGTTTTAAACAGTAGATGACTGCTGTTTAAATACAAGCAATCCGGCGTCTGTACAGGCACTGGATCGCTTGTACAGTTCGGCGCTGTGTCCCACTCCCTCTGCAGCCGCCGGTGCCGCCGTCAGCTTCCCGGGCTCATCTGTCACTTGTGTGAGCCCCGGAGCGGCGTGGAGGGTCTCCCCTGACAGATCGCAGGAGAGATTAGCAGCTTCTAGCCGCGAATCTCTCCTCCTATCACTGGACCCGGAAGTGATGTGCTTTTGGTGTCACTGGGCACATTCTCAAAGCCAGACGAAGAAGCTGGTGAAGCAGATATCTGCTTCATCAGCTTCTTTGGGGTCCCTAGGTGCAATAGCAATGAAGCTGAATGGTAAAAAAAAATTTAAAATTAAAGTAACATAAAAAATGCAAAAAACATTTTTTTAACCACTTGAAGTCCGCGGTGTTAAACCTCCTTCCTGTCCAGGCCATTTTTCAGTATTCAGCGCTGCAGTTCTTTGAATTACATTTATTCTGTCATGCAATGCTGTACTGAAATTAATTTTATACAATTCTTGGGGACAGATAGAGCTTTCTTTTGGTGGTATTTAATATTTACTATATTAAGGAAAAATTACCGAAAAGTAAAAAAAACAAAAACTGTTTCCCCTATATTAAATTATAAAACATTTATTATTACATTTATTACTACCCAATTTTTTGGTAAAAAGACACCAAAAATGTCAAGCCTTAAAATTGCACCGCACGCGAAACCTCAAAAAACTACAATACCCAAAATTGACCATAGGCAACGCTTTAAAATCTTTTACCATAACACTAAACTGATAACATCAGTTTAGTGTTATCAGTGACTGATGACCCTAAAATTATTGTTCTCACTCCAACGTTCAAGGCGATATGTAACATGTGTAGCGCAATTGTTGTTTTCGCGCGCTGGTGCATCTGACACGTATTTACGTTTATATGTGCGTAAATGTGGGGATGGGGGACTTAAAACATTTTGGGGTTGTTTTATATGTGACTTTTATTTTTTTTCCTCTAGCAATAGCAGCCAGAGGACTGACAGGGGAATGCGGTATTACACATCAGTTCCGCATTCAGACCTAGGAGGGAGCTCAGCAAGGAGGAAGATGCTGATCTTCCTCCCATCTTCCTCCCATCTTCCTCCTGACACCCTCCCGAGCCGGTCCCGGGCCGCAGATAGGGTAGCGGATCCCGGGATTGAAGGTGAGGGTGCAGGAGGGGGGGCGGCGCAGCACCCTATGGGGGAGGGCACGAAGCCACAACATACAAGCGATCCGCAGCTATAGAGCCGCCGATCGTTTGTATATCAAACAGCCGGTAACGGCTTCTCAGAACAGATGGGTTTTCTCTGCCCATGCGCACGCGAGCAGAACACAAAATCCGTCTAATTACGGCAACCAGCCCATGTGAGTTTGCTGTCCATCTGTTTTTTCACAACGGGCGGACGGCAAGCGGTTAAGGTGCCCCGCCCCCATGTCCATGCACATACAACGCAAACACGTATTGTATGCGCCTACGTGCAAAAACAAAAATTGTGCCACACATGTTATATATTGTCACGAGTGTCGGAGTGAGAGCAATAATTCTTGGCCCATCAATCACTGATAGTGCTAAACTGATGAGCCATAAAAGCATTTAAAGTGTCGCCTATGGGAAATTTTGGCCATTGTAGTTTTTTGCGGTTTCACAGATTCACGCAATTTTAAGGCATGACATGTTTGGTATCTATTTGCCCGGCGTGACCCCATCTTTTATATTTTACCAGAAAATTGGCCATTATATTCAGTTTTTTTATCCTAAAAATACTTGCTTGATAGATATTAGCGCAAATACCATGCAACATAAAAACAGAGCCTCTGCTTTCAGAAAATATATAATTATTTGGGGGTCTGAAGCTGTTTTCTAGCCAAAGATTCATATTTTATCATGTGTGTGCAAATGTAAGAAATTTCTCCGGACAGCAAGTGGTTAATGAGTGTGTGATTTTTATGTTGTGTTTGTGTGTTTTTTAGTGTATGTATTATGTGTGTGTTTTATTGTGTGTGTTTTAATGCATGTGTTTTAATGAGTGTATAAATGTTAGAATTTGTGTGTTTCCCTATTTTGCCTAAGCAGTAATGCTGAACATTTTTTAAACCCGAGTGCCCAAACTGCAACGTAATACTAAAGTTATTTTCAATGTTGGCACTTTGAAATAAATTAATTGATTTTGCATCGCAGTTTGGACACTCGGGTTCAAAAACATTCGCCATCACTATCCTAGTCTGACAGCGGCGCAGACGAGTGCCCACAGGTAGATACAGGGAGGGCGGACCTACCGCCCCTGTGGCTGCTCGAGGCTGGGGGACCCACTGAGATCTGGTCCTGGGCCCCCACTGGAAAAATGGTGCTTTCATCTGTCCCTGGTGAGAACTCTTTGGTTTTTAAAGTTTATTGGCACTGGTAAGAAAATGTATCATGTATAGTGGCAGATTGGGTTCATGTAAATATCTGATTGGTTGTTGGGGCTAGTTTACTTTTCTTATATATATTTTTTAGATTTTACAACCTGTTTCATTTGATATTGTGTTATGTTTTATGCATATCTGCTGTATACTAGTCAGATTATATAATTTGGTGTGGTTTGTAATGCAGGGCAAAATAATTTGGTTCAGGCAAAACAAATGAAAATGAGAAACATTTTTATTTGTTTCATCAAAGGAAACAAATTTGAATGCTGTTTTGGAGGCAATGAGCCTCCGAATCCGCACAAAGAAATTGCAAATCGAGTGGCGGCCCTATCGGCCACCAGCGTGTTCTGCGCATGCATGCCGCCATTTTGGAGTATATCTTGGTATACACCAAGATGGCGGAACCTGAACATGTGGGCGCTGCCATCTTAGCAGCGCCCACGCCTTGTTGTATACCTGAGTCCAGCACGTTACTAAGCCCAGAGTCCAGCACGTTACTAAGCCCAGAGTCCAGCACGTTACTAAGCCCAGAGTTCAGCGCGTTACTAAGCCCAGAGTCCAGCGCGTTACTAAGCCCAGAGTCCAGCGCGTTACTAAGCCCAGAGTCCAGCGCGTTACTAAGCCCAGAGTCCAGCGCATTACAAAGCCCAGAGTGCAATTTATATACTGTTCTGCATTGCTGTATAAATGTATTGCTGGGATTTGTAGTCCCCCTACAAGCGGTGCCATTCTGCATTAGCGTTTAAGCTCCTCTGAACACTGACTCAGTGTTCTCTGTACAGCACTGCAGTACATGTCAAAGCTATATGCATGTATAATAATAATAGTGTGTGACTGAGGGGGACATTAGAGTGTAAGCTACTCTGTACAGAGACTGATGTGACTGGCTCAGTGTTCTCTGTACAGCACTATGGTATATGTCAGAGCTATATAAATGTATAATTATAGTGTGCAACTGTGGGAGGACATGTTATGGAATTTCCTTTGGTTAAACGCACAAATCCATGCTGTGCTAAAGTGCGCCAAAGTATGCCAAACACAAAGAATTTCCCCGTGCTTAAAAGCACAGTTGTATTACGCTCTTTCGTGCAAGGACCTCTGTAGAGTCATGTAGAGTCAAGAAAAGGTGATGCTTTCATCGCGGAGATTCTGTTCCAAGTAGGGTTGCCACCTGGCCAGGATTCACCCGGACAGTCCGGGTTTTGAATGCTGTGTCCGGGTTTCATGGCTGCAGAAACCCGGACACAAGATGTCAGGCAGACAGGGATAGGAGCAACTGACCCCCTACTGAATATAGTCTCAACTGTGATATTTATATATGAATAAGCCACGGCTCATTCTCCCCCAAAAATGTCAGTGTGTCGCTAGAATGTTCGGGTTTCGCATGAAGAAAAGGTTCCCTAGTTCAGTGGAACCCTAGTTCCAAGAGACCGTGTGTCTCTCTCAACAGCAGCTTTTATTTATCTCTCAACAAAAGAATTAAACAGGAAGTGATGTTACCGTGTGTCTCTCTCAACAGCAGCTTTTATTTATCTCTCAACAAAAGAATCAAACAGGAAGTGATGTCAAACAGGAAGTGATGTCAAACAGGAAGTGATGTCAAACAGATGAACAGAACATGACTCATCCTTGCCACATGTATGCACAGCCGTCATCTTTCAAGACCCACAAACACAATCTCCCATTAACACTGGAGCGAACTTTATCCAACACTGCTCAGTGAGCAATGTCCAATAAAGTCACTATGATTTCTATAAATGGAAGCTTATCTGCAGGGACAATGCCATACTATTTCCAGCGCGCTGATCAGACGCATCAGAAATACAAATGCACGTTCCTTTCAAAAAGGCAGATATGTATCTTACATAATACTATGTCCTCAAAGCAAGTGCATCCACACCAAGCCACACCGCGCAGGGGCCCTAGCTGGCGTCCATACACTCGCTAAGGAAACACTGCTCCGCCATTAGCACAGGAAGATATCAACTTCAATGGTTTACCCTCAGCGCTGATTTAATCCGGGTCACGCTCCAATCGAGCGTGAAACAGAAATCCGGACACTGAGAGACATGATGACAATATTACAATATACTAAAAACACATCCTAATAAAATGTCCACAACAGACATTAGAATATAATGTCTCTGTGCAGAGATTGATGTGATGCGGGAGGGGGGACCCAGGCCTAAAATTGTGTGAGGGGCCCCAAAATTTCTGATGGCTGCCCTGGTGGTAATATTCTGCATTGCTGTGTAATTTGTTGCTCGGATTTGTAGTCCCCTTTAGCTGGTGATATTCTGAATTTCTGTGCAATGTTTTACTGGGATTTGTAATCCTCTATAATTGGTGTTATTCTGGATTGCTGTATAATGTATTGCTAAGATTTCTAGTATCTCCACAGCTTGGAGTGATGGCCTTAAGACGGCACGGGTTTCAGTGCTCTCACGATTCAGAGGACTTCCGATTCTGGGTCAGCACATCATCAAGGCCATCAGCCGCCGCATGAGACAGGGTGAGTGTGGGAAGTCGGGCTCAGCCACTTCCCCATCGTTTGGCAACACTTTCAGCAGCGGGCTGTCGGCGACTTGATTCGGCCGCTCACAGGGATCCTTCGCATGGGCAGTGTGCAGGAAGGTAAGGGAGGGTGAGAGGTGGCAGGCTTGTGGAAGGGAGCTGTTACTTAGCCTTAGGCTGGCTATTTAATATTAGTGGCCGGTCATTACATCACTTGGTTGCTAGGGGTCACTGTCACCTTATGCCATGCATATTCTGGATACAGTTCTATAAGAGAAAACTTGATTATGATAGACGCAGCGATTGACAAAGAAATCATGCCCCATTCAAGAATTGTGCTATAATAAACAAGTTTTCCCTTATAGAACTGTATCCAGAATATGCATGGCATCTTACTGAAGCCGCCATTCTAACCTCCTTTGAATCTCGCCAGAACGTTCTGTACAGGGGGATTCATAACAAGCAACCCGGAACGGCCATGATTTCTGTGACTGTTCGTATCCTAAGATATGTCATTAACCACTTATCACTGTCCACATGGTCCCACTCTCCCTACTCTCCATTATGGAGTAATCCTACTCTCCCGGAGCTGCAGCGCCTACCATCGCCTTCTGGTCCTCGAATGGGATTAAATCCCTGTCTCACCTGTTTCGGGATGGGGTGATGCTTGATTTTCCACAACTCAGGGGGGAGTTGAAGCTCTCCTCATCTGATTTTTTGGCCTTCTTTCAGCTCCTCCATGCGGTCCGAACCCAATTTGGGTCAACCGCCTTTAACCGGCCCTGTCACCCTTGGAGGGACTACTGCGAAGGAATGATTCATCAAAATTGATTTCAACTTATTATATGGAACTTATTATATGGAACTTATGTCCTACAGGTCTAGTAGATTTGACAGCCGTAAGAGGAAATGGCGGTCGCTTCTCCCAGAGCTTGTAGGAGGATGATTGGGGTGACTTTGAAGATAGCTACATGTCCTCTGTGATAGCCTCTAAGGACAAACGGATATAGATGAAATTCTTCTATCAGGTCTACTACACTCCCAGAAAAAATGGTACATGCATGAATCTATAACCGGCCTTTATAGCAGGGCGCACATTGGGAAGGCTTACAACAATACAAAACACAAAAATTCCCCAGCCTCAACCTGCCAGCCAGCCTGCAACCAAACAAGTAGCCCTGTCAACAGTATGCATTAAAATCAGAGGTTTAGTTGCACAAACTTTTGGCCAAAAATATTAATGAAGTTGATAAATTACCAATAAGTTGATAATTCCCAATGTGCGCCCTGCTATAAAGGCCGGTTATAGATTCATGCATGTACGATTTTTTCTAGTTTGACTATTTTTGGTTTGGGGGGCGCACTGGAGTCCCAGCGTGCATTTTTGGTTGCTGGGCCTCCAGTGCGTCCCTGCACCTTATTAGGAGGAGTTGGCTACCTCCAGGTACACCTGCATGTAATTTATCAACTTCATTAATATGCTCACACTTGGAGACTCGGATACATAGAGTTAGGACCACACTTTGCAGAGGTGCCTTGGCGCGGCAGTGTGGCTTCTACATATTTTTGGCCAAAAGTTTGTGCAACTAAACCTCTGATTTTAACGCATACTGTTGACAGGGCTACTTGTTTGGTTGCAGGCTGGCTGGCAGGTTGAGGCTGGGGAATTTTTGTGTTTTGTATTGTTGTAAGCCTTCCCAATGTGCGCCCTGCTATAAAGGCCGGTTATAGATTCATGCATGTACCATTTTTTCTAGTTTGACTATTTTGGGTTAGGGGGACGCACTGGAGTCCCAGCGTGCATTTTTGGTTGCTGGGCCTCCAGTGCGTCCCTGCACCTTATTAGGAGGAGTTGGCTACCTCCAGGTACACCTGCATGTAATTTATCAACTTCATTAATATGCTCACACTTGGAGACTCGGATACATAGAGTTAGGACCACACTTTGCAGAGGTGCCTTGGCGCGGCAGTGTGGCTTCTACATATTTTTGGCCAAAAGTTTGTGCAACTAAAACCTCTGATTTTAACGCATACTGTTGACAGGGCTATTTGTTTGGTTGCTGGCTGGCTGGCAGGTTGAGGCTGGGGAATTTTTGTGTTTTGTACTACTACACTCCCACCCTTTTACATAGACTGGGCCTTCGCTTGACCCCAGGCTGTTTTAAAAGATGTGACCAGGAGGCTGACTTCCTCCATTGTTTTCGGTCCTCCCCTAGCATGCGGACCTTTTGGTCGGAGGTTACCTACTGGGTTTCCCTAATATCTGCAACCCGGCGTTCTGTCTCCTCGGTCTGTTTGGCGAATTGCCACTGGCCTCAAGTGCTCAGACACTACTCCACCTCCTTTTATTTTACGCTAGGAAGAACATTCTCATGGTCTTGGGTAGCCCGAAAGCTCCCTCCCTGGGTGATTGGAAGAGATTGGTCGATCAAGCATTGCCTATTTACAAACTTACATATGAACAGTGGGGCAACCCGATGTGTTTTACTTGCATTTGGGACCCGTGGCTGTCCTCCCCTAACACTACTGTAGATATGAGGTGAGGTCTAAAGACGTGACCAACTTTTAGGCTAATGGCCTCCTTTTACTCCTGGATGTGTTTTATGCTATATTGATTAACCAGTTGACATCCGCGGTGTTAAAACCCCCTTCCCTAAGGCTGCTCCAACCTGACTTAGTTAGGTTGCTCATTATAGTCTCATTGCCTATGATGATCTACAAGACCGAGTATAAGATTGTTTGTTACTTATGACAGGTGAATGCGGAAGTGATTTAATACACATCACTTCTGCATTCACAGCCCGGAGGGAGACAGCAAGGAGCTGATCTCTCTCCCTCTTCCTCCTGACGGCCTCCGAGCAGGTCCGGGGCCGCAGATGGGGCAGCGGATCCCGGGATTGCAGGTGAGGTGTCAGGGGGGGGCAAAAAGCCGATCGTCTATATGTTTAACACCCGGTAACGGGTGTTTGCATTGGTCGGGTCTTTTCTGCCCATGCGTGCCCGCTAGGGGGCGCGCGAGCAGAAAAAAAATGCCATCTGGCGACGGCAACCCGCCAATTCAGCAGTGCCGTCCGTCCGTTTTTTTACAACGGGCGGACGGCAAGTGGTTAATGTATTGACTACTACTGGATGTGGTCCAACTCCCACATTATATTTGCTTTTGCTTGTGTGGGGCCCTGTGTGCTAGACTATGTAACCTTGTAAATTGTACACCGTGAACCGTGAAATGTATGTGTGTATCGCATCTTATCTTGGGTTATGTTGACCCGGTTGTTGAATGTGTTATCTATATGATATAGACGTATTTTGTACGTGTCTGTGACACGGGAAAAACGAAAAATAAAAAGTGCGATCTGGCGACAGGTAAGTCGCCAGGATCGCTTCTGTTGTAAAGCCGACAGTCGGCTCTACAAGTTTAAACAGACTCCCGGCGGCAAAAGTCGCCGGGAGTCTGTTTAAACAGCCCCGATGCTGGCGACGTACACTGTACGTCGTCAGTCACGAAGGGGTTAAAAAAAAGTACACTTCAGTGAATCAGGTTATTCAGGTCATACTTCGAACAGGTAGGTTCTTGGTTGTCCAAGGCAGATATTTCAGATGCTTTTAAGTTACTGCCAATCAGGCAATTGGCAATGGCATGGCATCAAGTGGAAAGAGGCATACTATTTCGCCACTAAATTGACCTTTGGTTCCAAAAGGAGCCCTAGCCTTTGTGATACTTTGGCTCAGGCTCTGGAGTGTATTTTGTTGGAAGTTCGGGGTTGCCAAAACGTCATTCATTACTTGGGTGATTTTCTGTTGATTGAAAGCCCTACACGGGTGCCCGAGGATTTGCAAGTTCTGTTGCAGGTTTTTAAGCAGATAAACATTCCGGTAGCTGGTCACAAGGTGGAGGCCGGCATAGCTGATAACTTTTTTAGGGGTCACGTTAGATACCCAGAAGTTATAAGCTAGTTTGCCACAAGAGAACCTTGACAGAATCAAACTGGGCATTCGTTCCCTGGTGATTTCGCAGGTATGCACCAACAGAGAACTACAGTCCCTTTTTGGCATGCTGAATTTTGCCATGAGGATCATTCCTCAGGGCAGGTCATTTGCCTCCAGGTTGTTAATCCTATTACAGGAGACTCACGAGTCAGATGCACCAGTTCATCTGAAGAACATGAATGCCCGGGCGGATTTGTTCATGTGGGATACATTTTTAGATAAATGGAATGGGATTTCGATGTTCGCTCCTCAGGCTACTATCACCTCCCCACACGTTTTTTCAGATGCTTCGGCATCGGTAGGGTTCTCTGCTATTTTTGGCTCCCATTGGCTAGCCAGTCTATGGCCTACAGAGGTTTTACAGATTCCAGGTTTTTCACAAACATCAGTGCTATTTAAGATATATCCTATAGTAGCAGCTGCGGTAGTTTGGGGGCGGCTTTGGACAGGACATACAGGGATTTTCCATACTGACAGCATGGCCACAGCAGAGATTAGGAACAAAGGTAGGTCTAATTAATTGATCAAACAAATGCACTGCGCTAATCAATAATCATAATACTTGAATAATACTTATGTACCGTAGAGTTGTAAAATGTAAAATCTCTTTTTGAAGGATATACTATACGCCATCCATCCACTATCCATAACTGGCATATTTAACATCAGTTCAGTAGCACTGACTGCTGATGAGAAAAGAGTATTGGATTTAGGACTTACATTTGCCCCTGTTAAAAATCCTAATAAATTTCAGACTTACATTAATCTCAATAAATTCATACGTAAATTGAACATCAAGAGATATTATTCATCTCTCCCTGGACCCAATACTAGAGCAAATGAAGGTGGGGTTGTTGAGAGGTTTCATCATACTGCACTGAGGACTAATTCTACCTTAAACCCCCAAACCCGTTCTAATCATTTTGTTGAGGTGTTTAAAAACCTAGTAGAGACAGATTTGAGATAATTACAATTCAAACCTAAACAGGATTTGGAATATATTCAGAAAGGGATTACTTCTTTAGAAGTACAGGTGGAGGGGCTGTACTTATGGCCAGGGAGTACTACGAGAAAGAGATGTCTAATATCTTGTCAGATCAGGATACATATAAAAGATTAGCTGGAGACCCCACTTTAGAATATAAAAAATCGCTAAAGAAATTGGTGAATAATGGATATAAGAAAGGGATACTTGGTAAGAAGGAATGGGAATATTTAGTACCATCTTGTTGAAAAATTCCCATAATCTATTTTTTACCGAAGATACATAAAAATGAAAAAACACCTCCCGGCAGACCTATTATAAATGGGATTGATTCGGTATTATCCAGAATAGGAGAATACATTGACTATTTTTTACAGCCTATAGTGATACAAACTGAAGCTCATTGGAGAGATAGCAAAATTGTTATGGCAGAATTAAAGAAAATATCAGTTAAAACGGATTTGCAGTTTATTACTATCAACGTAGTGTCACTATATACCAATATTCCACAGGAGATGGGCATAGAAGCAGTTCTTTGGGCTTTGAAGAAATGTGGCTCTTTTAAATCAGAACAGGTTATGTTTTTATTAGAGTGTGTATAGTTTGCCCTTAACCGCTTGAAGACCAGGTGTTTAGACCCCCTTCCTGGCCAGGCCATTTTTCAGTGTTCAGCGCTGCAGTACTTTGACTGACATTTATTCCGTCATGCAACGCTGTACTGAAATGAATTTTATAGCATTTTTTTGGGGATAGATAGAGCTTTCCTATGGTGGTATTTAATCACCACAGGGGTTGTATTTTTTACTATATTCAGGAGAAATTACTGACATTTATTTTTACATTATGTTATAAAACAACTAATATTACCCACTTTTTTGGTAAAATATAAAAGACGGGGTCACGTCGGGTAAATAGACACCAAACATGTCGAGCTTAAAAATTGCGCGCACTCGCGGAATCGCAAAAAACTAGCATACCCAAAATTGGCCATAAGCGACGCTTTAAAAACTTTTACAGCTCATCAGTTTAGTGTTATCAGTGATTGATGGCCCTAGAAATATTGCTCTCATTCCGACGTTCGCGGCGATATGTAACATGTGCGGTGTAATGGGCGCAATCGGCGTTTTCGCATGTATGCACACCTGACGCATGTTTACATGCGTGTATGTAGGGGTGGGGACTTTTTTTTAAATAGTTTTTTTAAATTCTTTTTTATGTGTAACTTTAAAAAAAATGTGGGGGGAAACTTTAAATTTTGTTCCTATTTTTTTTTCACTCTGTGAGCCCACTCTGTGATAGCAATAAAGCAAAAGAGGTGACAGGTCCTCTTTATGGAGACATCAAAGGTCTCCAAGACCCCTAATGTCACCTAGGACCCCCCTGAAGAAGCTGATGAAGCAGAGATCTGCTTCATCAGCTTCTCTCCAGCATCTGAAGCTGGAGAGTGACACGAGAATGCGGAAGTGATGTAATATACACCACTGCCTGTTTTCAAATAACTGGCATTTCCCGCCCATATACACGCCCAGTTACATCCAAGAAGCTCCCGGCCGGCCGTGTATACACGCCGGCCGGGGTAGTTAATAAAAACAATTTTTTGTATAAAGGGAACTTTTACCAACAGATTAAGGGTGTGGCCATGGGAGCGAAATTTGCCCCTAGTCTGACAAATCTGTTTATGGCTAAGTGGGAAGAAGAGGTTATTTTTAGTACCCAATGGGAAGGGCTCACCCTTTGGAAACGGTACATAAACGATATTCTGCTCATTTGGGAAGGTTCTGAAAGTTTATTATCCAATTTCTTAGCGAATATTGTGGTTAACCGTTACGGTATAGGTTTTACTATTAATAAAGGGGGCAAAATGGTACAGTTTTTAGATTTATTTATTTTTATAGAAGGAAATTATATTTGCACTAAGACCTTTTTTTTAAAGTACCGACAGAAATTGTTACATACCGACCTATAGCTGTCACCATCCCAGATGGGTCAATAATATCCCAAAGAGCCAGCTGGGGCGCATTAGAAGAAATTGTACCCACGATCGGGACTATAAAGAATAGTCCAATTAAATTATGCAGAGATTTATGGAAAAGGGATATAGTGGAAGAATTATAGAGAAAGCTAATAGAACTGTAACAACGATGGATAGAAATACAATAGTAGAAAGAGGAAGGGATAAGGAAAAAGGGGAAAGACCAGTATCATTCATTACAGATTACAATGTCCAATACAGGGAAGTGGAGAGGATTGTTTCTAATCATTGGACTATTCTTAAGAGGGATAGGATTTTGGGCCATCTCCTACCAGATAAACCTACTGTCCTTTACCGGAAAGCTCCTACATTGAGAGATAAGGTAGCCATTAACCTGATAGACCCTCCTAGGAAGTTGGTTACTTTCTTTGGAGGGGTAGGCTTCTATCCATGCCGTAGGTGTGTGTGTTGTAGGACCATGAATATCAGATCTAAGACCACCCATTTTAATTCAAATGTGAATGGAAGGTCATTAAAAATTAAGGGATTTATTTCCTGTGCATCAACAACACATGTAACATATTTGTTACAATGTCCGTGTGGTCTTCAATATGTTGGAAGGACCAAGAGACAACTAATGGTGAGAATCATATTACAAATATAAAAAATGGGTTTAAGAAACACAGCCTCTCGAGACATTTTAAGCCATTTCATGGAAAGGACCCTAGTGGCCTTAAATTAATAGGCATAGATAGAGTGTCGAGACACTGGAGAGGGTCCAATCTGATTAGAAAGATTTCACAAAAGGAAACAAATTGGATTTATGTTTTGGAGACTTTGCAGCCATTTTCTATATTTTCTTATCTCTATCTCTAAATTTAGCTTTCTTAATCTCTATCTCTAAATGTCTGTGTCTCCAACTCTATATCTACAGGTGAAACTCGAATAATTAGAATATCGTGCAAAAGTAATTGCAGTAAGTGCTGCAAAAGGGGCCCATACCAAGTACTGAGTACATATGCATGCTTGCACTTTTCAGAGGTCTGATATTGTTCTATGTACAATCCTTGTTTTATTGATTGCATGTAATAATCTACTTTTTTGAGGTTGTGGATTTGGGGTTTTCATGAGCTGTATAATAATCATCACATAATCATCACAATTATGACAAATCACGGCTTGAATTATCTTGCTTTGCATGTAATGAGTCTCTCTCATATATTAGTTTCACCTTTTAAGTTGCATTAGTGAAATAAATGAACTTTGCACGATATTCTAATTATTCGAGTTTCACCTGTATATATCTCAATCTCTTTTTCTATATTTCTTATCTCTATCTCTATATTTCTCTATCTCAATTTCTATCTTTATATTTCTCTATCTCTCTGACTCTATATCTACATATCTCAAACTCTATTTCTATATTTCAATATCTCTATCTCTATATCTCTCTATCTCAATCCCCATCTCTATATTTCTCTATCTCTATATATCTCAATCTCTATCTTTGTATTTGCCATGGGTACTGTGCGCAGGTGTCCTCACACCTTATGCAGGTACCCCCACCAAATCCACCAAATGCGTGACCACACCAGACAAGGCTAATTGAAATATATAATTGAGATGACGCCCAGCAATCAGTAGCAAGCTGTTGGCCGGCCAGTTCAGCCAGCTTCGGCTTTCACCTCGGCTCAGTTGAGCTGAAGCATATGCCTTCGGCTCCACTGAGCCCCTCGGCCAACTTCGGGAGCTGTACGGGCTATAGTGAATAGGGGTCATGGGGTCGAAGATAGCCGAAGGATCAGCGAAGCTACAGCTAGATCCTACAGCTAGATCCTTCGGCAGCTTTGTGAATACACCCCTTTTTGTTTCTCTATCTCTATATTTCTCTATCTCAATCTCTATCTCTATATTTCTCTATCTCTATATATCTCAATCTCTATCTTTATATTTCTCTATCTCTATATTTCTCTATCTCAATCTCTATTTTCATATTTCTCTATATCTATATATCTCAATCTCTTTTTCTTTATTTCAATATCTCTATATATCTCTATCTCTATCTCCATGTAACGGTAACCGTCGGCATCCTCCGGCCATGGATCGCTGTTCCATTGCTCTGTGTTCCACTGTGGAACCCGGAAGCTGCTCGGCTTCCGGTCTGTGACACCACAGGCTGCGTTCCACGCTGGAATGCGGAAGCCGCTCCGTTCCAGCCGTCGGCACCTCCCACTTCCTGCCCCTATTTAAAGCTCCAGCTGAGATAGCATGGCATTCCACTATTGAAGTCAGAACGCCTGCTATCTCCTGGGACCCACACCGGCTCTAGACTCCCTTAACACCAATCAGGAACCGGACTTTACTCCTACAACTCTTGAGACTCTGCTCCTGCTACATCCAAAACCGAAAGTAACCTGGTGCTAACAGCCCATCCTTGACTGTTACATACAAGCAAAATACATGTGTGGACTGTGGCTGATACCGCCTGTGAGGATTTTCTCATTTATTGTTTGATCTACATACTCCATGCAGACTGTGCTCCAGTTTAACGTTATCATTCCTTGTTACCTACGCTAAACCTTACTGACTGTATACTAACTACTGTGAATTGGGGTAAGGAGGTATGACTTAATATCACTGCCTGAAACAGTATATTACTTTGAGTGTGGCTGTGATGCTAGAGTCCCTAACTCTCCGCTGAGATTGAGAGTGACGCCAGGGACTCCTGCCTGAGTAGCCTTTTCCAGATACTCACATCACCCTCTGCAGTTGTGATCCACGCCCCCAGAACTATAGTAGTCGTGACAGAATAGTGGAACCAAAAATATGGATCCAGCGGAGCTCGCTAAACACCTTATTACCCTATCCCAGAGGGTTGAGACCCTAACAAACTCCATGCAGGGGCTCCAAGTTGAAAACCAGACGCTTCGTACTCTTGTCAACCAAAATGCAACCGGCGCTGCTCCAGAGCATCCAGAGCCCAAGGTCTAGTCAAGAGAACCTTTTTCAGGAGATAGGAAGACTTATTGTCAGTTCATCAATTATATGTAAAATGATGTTCGACCTGAGGTCACGCACTTACCATTCGGACCGGATAAAGGTCCTTACCCTAATCTCGTATCTCAAGGAAGAACCTAGAGCCTGGGCAGAGATACCTCGAGGATGAGGATGTGCTGCTAGATTCATTTCCCTCCTTTCTGGATTCTATGTCACTCCTCTATGAGGATTCCAGTAAGCAGCTGGCTGCTAAAACCACGATAAGGGCCCTCAAGCAGGGTAGAAGACCCATTGAGGATTATATTGTGGAGTTCAAGCGTTGGGCCAGAGAGAAAGAATGGAATAATATCAGTCTCCGGAACCAGTTCCGCCTCAGTCTCTCTGATGCACTGAAGGATGAGATCGCCCGCTCGGAACTACCCACCTCCTTAGACGATTTAATCCAGCAATCGGTTTCCATTGACCGTCGTCTCCACAAAAGGAGGTCTGAAAGGGTATACGGCTACGCGCTGCCCCCAGGAGAGCCAGATCTCCCCCTAAAGATGAGCCCATGGAAGTCGGAGCTATTCATGGACCTCTTTCCCAGGCCAAGAAGGGCAGGAGAAGAGCCCTCAACTTATGTCTCTACTGCTCCTGCCCAGATCACACTGTCGCCACATGCCGAAGTGTCAAAAAGAAGACGGAAGGTAATATTTCCCACATTTGTAAATTAACTCCTAACGATGCCCATTTTAATCGATACATTAATGTCTCTCTCACCTTACAGTGGGACCAAGAGAGGGTTACCGTTAACGCCATGGTGGACACTGGGGCCTGTGGCAATTGAATCGATTCACAGTCAACAAAAATAAAATACCACTAGTTATGAAGCATAAGTCTGTAACTTTTATTGATGGGTCCACCTCCCCTTCGGGGCCGGTGACCACCCAAACTCAGCCTCTGTTGGTTACCTGTGGAGAGGGGCATACCGAATACCTCGTATTCGATATTATTCCATCTCCCTTGTTCCCACTTGTTCCCTTCCTTGGGTAACACTTCACCAACCTACCATACTATGGTCGGAGGGAAAGCTCCACTTACATTCCCTGTACTGCAACGATACGTGTTATCCCGTCTCCCCTATTATGCAGATAGGGTCAGAGAGGGAGACACCCCCATCGTATCTTCTGGACTTCGCTAATGTATTCAGCAAATGACTGGCTGAAACACTCCCTCCAAATCAGCCATACGACTGCCCCATAGAGTTGGTTCCTGGCAGTCCCATTCCTACTGGAAGCATCTACCCTCTCACAGCCCGAACTGGCACACCTGAAGGTCTACCTGGATGACAATCTGAAGAAAGGGTTTATTCGGCCATCCACATCCCCTGCTAGTGCCAGGATGTTCTTCCTTAAGAACAAGGATGGTTTGTTACGTCCTATAATAGATTACCGAGGGCTCAACAAGATCACGGGGAAAAAACGCTATCCCCTACCTCTTGTACCAGAGTTAATCGAGAAACTTCAAACCTCCCGGATATACACCAAACTGGATCTGAGAGGAGCCTACAATTTAATCAGAATGAGAGCAGGGGATGAGTGGAAGATCGCTTTCAGAGCCCGCTACGGCCTCTTCGAATACACGTCATGCCGTTCGGTTTGTGTAATGCCTCTGCCACATTCCAACATTTCGTAAATTAAATTTTCCGAGACCTGTACGATGTCTGTGTCATTGTATATTTGGATGACATCCTCATATATTCAGATAATCCCGTGGAACACAGAAGGCACGTCCACTGGGTCTTAGCCCGCCTCAGAGCTCACTCCCTGTATGTCAAGCTTGAAAAGTGTGTTTTCGAACAGACGTCCATTTCCTTCCTCGGGTATAGTATCACCCCAGAATGGATCCAGATGGACCAGTCTAAAATTGACTGCATCCTGGCATGGCCTATTCCACAATCTAGGTAGGCCTTACAGAGATTCCTGGGATTTTCAAACTACTACCGGAAATTCATCAAAACTTCTCAGCCATCGTCAAACCATTGACAAGTTTAACAAGTTCAAAGATTCCCTACGCGTGGTCGAAGGAAGCACAAGTTGCTTTTGATACCCTAAAAGTAAGATACACTTCTGCTACAATCCTCCAACTGCTGAACCCTGAATTCTACTACGTACTGGAGGTAGATGGTTCCCACCTAGCGATAGGGGCGGTACTCTTCCAACGGCCCTCTCTCTCGCAACCTCTGCAACCAGTTGCATTCTTTTCCAGAACTCGGACCTCCGTGGAGAAAAACTATCCCATTGGAGAGAAAGAGCTACTTGCCATCAAAGATGCACTGGAAAATTGAAGGCATCTCTTGGAGGGTACCTTATACCCCATCAACATCTTCACAGATCACCGCAATCTGCAATACCTGAAAACACGTAAGACCCTGTCCGCCCGTCAGGTTCAATGGAGCCTGTTCTTCGACAGATTCAATTTCCACATCTCCTACCGTCCAGGCCCTATCTCGTATGAACAAAGATTGCATAGATGACCTTCCTCCTCTCTCACTTATCCCCTCAGAACGATTAATTGTTCTAGCTACTAGGTTCAAGCAGTTAATGCAACAAAGCATCTCCAATGACGAGTCTCTCCTACCCTCTGCACGCACACAAGAATCCGAGGGGTTGTACTTCAAGGACAACAAAATGTATGTACCCCCTACTATGCAACCTTTGGTGATCAAACTGGTGATGATGCCCCCTTAGCTGGTCATCCTAGCGTGTCAAAAACGCTGGATCTAGTCAAGAGAAAATTCTGGTGGCCAGGGATGGCTAAATCCATCCACAAGTATGTAGTCACCTGTGAGATCTGCACTACTAATAAACATGAATGGAAGCCTCCATATGGCTTATTGACCTCATTACCCATACCAAACCGACCCTGGGAGGTTATCTCTCTTGATTTCATAGTGGACCTCCCCAGATCGGACGGATTCAACACCATAATGGTTACGGTGGACCTGCTGACAAAGATTTTCTACCCCTTGAAAAAACTACCATCCTCAAAAGAGACAGCTCACACCTTTGTCACTCAAATACTCCAGTTACACGGCTTGCCTTGTCAGATCATTTCTGATAGGGGTAGTCAGTTAGTCTCCAAGGTCTGGAAGGCTCTGTGTGGTGCCGTTTGTGATACTGCCTATCACAAACGGCCAGACAGAACGTGTCAACCAATCCTTAGAGCAGTACATCAGATGCTACTGCACCCATCCCCAGGATCACTGGTCCGACTTATTACCTCTCGCGGAGTTTGCGTACAACAACGCCACCAGTTCATCTACCCGATTTACTCCATTTTACGCAAATTATGGGTTCCACCCTAACAACCTACCTTTTTAAAACGTACCTCTTTAAAAAGGACCTCCAACTTAGAGGCAGCCCAAGGCAAACAAAAATGGTATTATGATACGCGAAGAACAGCTCCCCCTACATACCAAGTGGGTGACAAGGTATGGTTATCCACAAAAAAAACTGCGCCTTAATGTCCCCTCACGGAAGCTCGGCCGTCTGTTCGTTGGGCCATTCCCCATCGAGAAGGTATTGAAGTCCCAACGCTGTACGTCTCCTTCTACCCCCGGAGTGGAGGATACAACCCTCATTCCATATATCACTCCTGAAACCCTTCAAACCAAATCCTTTCCTCGACAGAAGACCATCTCCAACTCCTCCAGTCGAGGTACAAGGGGAGATTGAGTACGAAATTGAAAAGATTCTTGACTCCCACAGACGGGGTTCCTCTCTCCAGTACCTTATTAGATGGAAGGGGGTATGGACCATTGGATGACTCCTGGGAGGACTCTACAGATGTGCATGACGAGGGCTTTCCATCGCAGGTGTCCTGACCGGCCATCTCCAGCTGGGAACCCCGGAGGAGTTCCCTTGGGGAGGGGGTTCTGTAATGGTAACCGTCAAGATCCTCCGGCCATGGATCGCGGTTCCATTGCTGCTGCTCGGCTTCAGTTATGTGACACCACAGGCTGCGTTCCACCTCCCACTTCCTGCCCCTATTTAAAGCTCCAGCTGAGATAGCATGGCATTCCACTATTGAAGTCAGAACGCCTGCTATCTCCTGGGACCCACACCGGCTCTAGACTCCCTTGACACCAATCAGGAACCGGACTTTACTCCTACAACTCTTGAGATACCCTCTTCTCCTGCTACATCCAAAACAGCAAGTAACCTGGTACTAACAGCCCATCCTTCACTGTTACATACATACATCCTGGACTGTCGCTGATACCTCCTGTGAGGATTTTCTCAATTATTGTTTGATCTACATACTCCATGCAGACTGGACTCCAGTTTAACACTTGTTACCTACGCTAAATCTTACTGACTGTATACTAACTACTGTGAATTGGGGTAAGGAGGTATGACTTAATATCACTGCCTGAAACAGTATATTACTTTGAGTGTGGCTGTGATGCTAGAGTCCCTAAATCTCCGCTGAGATTGAGAGTGACGCCAGGGACTGCTGCCTGAGTTGCCTTCTCCATCACCCTCCGCAGTTGTGATCCACACCATCAGAACTATAGTAGTCGTGACACTCCATCGCTAAATTTCTCTATCTCTACATATCTCAATCTCTATTTTTATATTTCTCTATCTTAAGCTCTATCTCTATATTTCTCTATCTTAAGCTCGATCTCTATATTTCTCTATCTCAATTTCAATCTTTATTTTTCTCTATCTCTCTGACTATCTACATGTCTCAAACTCTTTTTCTTTTTTTCAATATCTCTATATTTCACTTTCTCAATCTCTATCTCTAAATTTCTCTAGCTCACTAACTCTATCTTTATATATCTCCATCTCTATCTTTATATTTCTCAAACTCTTTCTCTATATTTCTCTATCTCAAGCTCAATCTCTATCTCTATATTTCTCTATGTCTCTAACTCCATATCTATATACTGTACCTCTATCTATTTTTCTCTATTTCCTTATCTCTATCTCTAAATTTCTCTTTCTCAATCTCTATTTCTAAATGTCTCTATCACTCTAACTCTAACTCTATATATCTCAATCTCTTTTTCTATATTTCCTTATCTCTATCTCTAAATTTCTCTTTCTCAATCTTCAAATTTCTCTATCTCTCTAAATCTAACTCTATATATCTCAATCTCTTTTTCTATATTTCTCTATGCATCTGACTCTATAGATCTCAATATATCTTTCTATAATTCCTTATCTCTATATTTCTCTATCTTAAGCTCTATCCATATATTTCTCTATCTCTATATATCTCAATCTCTATCTTTATATTTCTCAATCTCAATCTCTAAATTTCTCTATCTCTATATATCTAAATCTCTATCTTTATATTTCTCAATCTTTATCTCTGTATTTCACTATCTCTATCTTTCTATATCTCAATCTCTATCATCTTTATATTTCTCTTTCTCTATCTCTATATTTCTCTATCTCTATATATCTAAATCTCTATCTTTATATTTCTCAATCTCTATCTCTGTATTTCACTATATCTATCTTTCTATATCTCAATCTCTATCATCTTTATATTTCTCTTTCTCTATCTCTATATTTCTCTATCTCAATATATATATCTCAATCTCTATCTTTTTTTAATTTCTCTATCTCAATCTCTATAATTTTCTTCGTCAGAACTACATATCTATATATCTCAATCTTTTTATGTATATTTCCTTATCTCTATTAAGGATGGTCCGCCAGTTCAATTCGAACATGAGTTTGAATCGATCATCGGCTGTTCGAGCGTTCGCCGAAAGCCGAATTTTATGGGAGGTTCGTGGTTGGTTCGACAGCGCAACGTCCCATACGTTAAAGAGCCCTCCGCAGCTCTACTTGGTTAAAGACTTGCACCTGACCACAGAAAAGTAATAAATAAATAACATTTTCTTTTAAAACTAAAGCCATTTCAAAATTTTTCGCTCTTAACTAAATTAGGCATATCCAGCATATTTGCTATGTCAAGACACCCTGGCTCATTACTCTTTTGGAGCTATGATTGGACAAAGTCATGATGACTATGCCCAATCATGTCTTGCCTATCAGATGCCGGAAAACTACACAATTGGGCAGAGCTAGCTGTCACCGCTAGCTCCGCCCAATTGTTTGTTTTGCCGCCATCTGTCAAAATGCCATTGTGCGGTGGGAGGCTGCAGTGAGAGGACTGGATGGCGGGCAGCTTTTCTTTTTTTTTTAACTATTTCTATTTATTTTTTATTTTTTTATTTTTTATTTCGTCGTCGTCGTGGACAACACTGGACGTCGTGATTGACCATGGATGACGTCGGTGAAT
>NW_017309850.1:0-20451 GCF_000935625.1 Nanorana parkeri | reverse complement strand
GGGGGGGGGTTAAGAAAAGACTTGTCAAAAAAATGTCTTTTGTTTTTTTTCCAAATAAAGAATTTGATCAGAAGTCTGGACTTTTTAATAGCTATTTTATTTAACACTTTAGTGAATGGGTAGGGGTACAAGCCCTTGTCCCCATCGGCACGGGAAAAGTATGATAGGCGATGGACACAGTCCACCCTCCAAGTGTCAAGGCCATGTGCTCGGATCAAGGGTCTGGTATGGAATTTTAGGGGGGACTCCACGTTTTCCCCCACATTGTACCGGGTTAGATTCCGCCTTAAAATTCCTACCAGACCTTAAGAGCCTGGTATGACTTTAAGGGGGAAGCCAACACACTTCTTTTTGTTTTTTAAAAAATGGGGTCCCTCCTCAATATTCCTACCAGACCTTAAGGGCCTAGTATGACTTTGAGGGGGAACCCCACACACTTTTTTTTGTTATTTTTGTACACAGGGTTCCACCTAAATATTCCTACCAGACCTTAGAGGTCTGGTGTGTCTTTTAGGGGGAACCCTACGCTTTTTTTCTTCTTTTAAATGGCCCCTCCTAACATTCCTACCAGGCCTAAAGGGGCTGGTATTGTTTGGGAGGGGTAACTGCACACTTTAAGAGTTTTAGAAATGTCAGTTTTGCGGCAGGTTCTATACATCCTACAGAACCGCCACTTCACAGGCAGGTTAAGGAGACCCCCCAGGCACGATATTTGAAGGGTTTTTTTCATTTTTATTCTTACCCTTTAAGTGATGTTATAATCACTGCTCCTTTAAAAACCTTTTTTGTTGTTGTTTGTTTTTTTTCATTGATTCCTGTCCCCCAGGGCAGTACCTGGATCCCTATACACTTTTTATGGCCAATAACTTGCATATAACCCTCTTAAAGGGGACAATAATTTTCAAAAGTTCGACCCCATTGACTTGCATTAGGTTCGAGTACATATTCAAACTTTTTGGAACTTTTCAAATACGAACCGAACACGGATGTGTTCGGACCATCACTAATCTCTATCTCTAAATTTCTCTTTCTCAATCTCTATCTCTAAATTTCTCTATCTCTCTAAGTCTATCTCTATATATCTCAATCTCTTTTTCTATATTTCTTATCTCTATCTCTTTATTTCTCTATCTTAAGCTCTATTTCTATATTTCTCTATTTCAATTTCTATCTTTATATTTCTCTATCTCTCCGACTCTATATCTACATATCTCAAACTCTTTTTCTATATTTTAATATCTCTATATTTCTCTATCTCAATCTCTATATATTAATATTCAGTATCTCTGATTTGTTCATGTTTATTTTAAAGTTCAAACTCTTGCCAAAATCCTCCAATTCCTTCATCAAATTTGGGATAAAAAAATAAGACACTGTCTTATTTTCGGGGAAACACGGTATATGTGGTTGCTGGATGTAAAAAAGTATGTCGTCTGCGTATGCTGCTAGTTTGTGTTCATAACCTCCTATCCTTGGTAGGGCTTCGTTAAGCTTAAAGCTAAATGGGCGTGGCGGGGGTGGTGCGAACAAAATTGTTACTGCTACTGGTGCATGATCTGAGAGTGTCATTGGCAAAATTTCTGTACTATGTATTATGTACCTTTGAAAAAAAGGAGTAATCCCTTTCCGTTGGGTGGAGTAATCTCCAGCTGTCTACCAATTGGGCTCTGTGCAGTCCTCTCTTGATTCCACTAGGCTGCTTTAAAGGTAACAGCTGCGTGGCCTGAGGAGGAGTCCTGCAGGGGGTCCAACACTACGTTGAAGTCCCCCGCCAGTACCAGGGAGCCTTCCTGAAAATCCAGAAGAGAGGTTAATGTCCAACCAATGAAAGTGCTCTGGTATCTGTTGGGGGCATACACTGTAGCAAATGTAAAACATTTATTATCAATATGCCCTTTAACAAAAAGGTATCTTCCTTCTCTATCAGAGATAGATTCTTTGAGCTCAAAATGGACTCCTCTACTCAGTCCAATAGCCATCCCTCTAGAGAGTTTGTTATCATGTTATCAGAGTAACTATGAAACCATTGTGGGAAGTTATATGTATCTAGTCCGATCTTAGATTCGGCTGTTAAGTGCGTCTCTTGAAGGAAGGCTATTTGGACTAATTCCCGTTTTAATTCTCTGAGTATGGAGTGACGCTTAACCGGAGAGTTAAGCCCCTTTACATTATAAGTCATACATTTTAAATTCAACATTGCGCTAATTCTGTAAGAGCACTATATCCCTTAGGCATACCAGTAACGGCCTTAAAAAAAGAAAAAAAATAGACAAAAAGAGGGAGGGGAAGACAGGAGAACATAAGGGTCTCTGGTCTCTCCCTCCGTTCCCCCTCCACTCTTGCATACATTCACACCATACACAAAAACACATACATAGCGCCTTTTGCGCGATTTGGTGCATTAACCACTAGCACCCTATCCCAGGGGGCAGTGGCAAGACACCGGCAGGCTCTAGCATGAATGGCTCCTATGGTCCTATGATCTTATAATCTGGGCTCCGTCCTATATGGAAAGGAAACCAGAGCAAATACCTAAAAAAATATCAAAAAAAGTCCAAAACCATATCTTTGACCAATAACGCTATATCATTATGTCCCTTAATCACTTAGAGTAATAGTAGCGAAAAGGTATAAAGAAGGGGGCAGACATAGAGGAAGGGCAAAAAGAGAGAGGTCCGGCTCTCCGGAGAGAAGCTATTCCCATAATATAACAGCCTATTTTCCCCCCTTAGCTTGGTTCCATCCAGCGGCTGACTGGCAACTTTTAGCCCAGGGGGCAAGTACAATCCAGAGGCCCATGGTGCAGCAACTTCCCGCTCTGCCTCTTCCCCGCCTTCTCCCCGCCCCTGTCTGCCACTTTTGCCATCCATGTAACAGTAGTGAATGGTCGGCTGATGTGAGGACTCCTATTAAGTTCATGAAAGGGGTAATTGGCTGGGGGATGGTGCTCACTGGGCTCCCACTGGGCTCCCTACATGGTTCTGGCCTTACTCCGCTCCATGTCTGGTACTTAGGCACTCTAACCCACTGTAGACCGCCGCTGGCTGTCCATGCTTCCGGGCTGTGAGCTGTGGGAAGAGAGTGGGAGGGGCCGGACAGTGTCAGTGTTCTATAATTTTTCTCGATCCTATACATTTTCTCGACTGTGTCACTTCCAGTGGGGCCGAGTCATCCGAATCAGCTGTTTTCAAAACCCCCTTTCTTCATGGCATGTGCACCTGGAAGAGACGTGGTAGAGTATGGGTTGAGGAAAATTATAGCACACTGGTAGTGGGGGGATGCCTCGTCAGTGCTGTGCACATATACGACTGCTGCAACACTGGTAGTACTACCACTAACTCCAAGCTGTAGAGGGACTACAGGGACATACAGCGTACAATGTATTGCTGGGATTTGTATTCCCATGTATAATATACAGCACAATGTACAGCCTATAGAGGAATACAAATCCCAGCAATACATTATAGAGCACCATGTGGGGGGAGGGAAGTGCAGGCTTACCTGAGCAGTCTTCCAGCAACTTGCTTCTGAGATCGGGCCTGTCTGTCGGCGGCTGGCATCCCCTCACACTTACTTCTTCTTCTCCCCGCGTCCCTGTGCCGAGTGTGGATGTGGGCGGGCGGTGAGTGTGAGGCAGTGAGGTGTGTGGAGCGTGGATGATGGCGGGCGGGTCTAGCAGCGGCAAGCGTGAGGCGGGGAGGAGGTGCGGCGTGTGGAGCGTGGATGCAGGCGGGTGGGTCTAAAAGCTGCAAGCGTGAGGCAGGGAGGAGCTGCGGCGTGTGGAGCGTGGATGCTGGTGGGCGGGTTCCGTTTTTAAAGGCAGCACAGAGGCCCGGGGGGCAATTGCCACCCTGCCCCCCGGCCCAGTCCGCCCCTGGTTCCATCCATAGTCCTTCAGAGGTAGGAGGGTCAAAACCTACTCCTTCCAATCTGGGATATCCGGCTATTTTATCTTAAAAATAGAACAGAATTTGTCCAAGTCTTTGGGGAACCTTAGGACTGCTGATTTATCATTCTTACAGGCTATCAGGCATAGGTAAGGGATCGAATTGACTCTTAATATCTCCAGCAGGGGGTGCAAAGCTCTTCAAGGTGTCCCGTGCCAGATCCTGATAGATTTTAACAGTCTCCCCTTCATATATAATTGGCTCAGCATTCCATAGCTTTTTAGTCAGTTCCTCCTTCTCTCTATAGTAATGAAAGCGACAAATAATGTCCCGTGGGGTGTTTAAACTATTAGTTCTCAAGTATGATAGGCGATGGACACAGTCCAGCAATAGGGGTGAAGTGGATTCTCTCCCCAGTATCTTATTAAAAATATTTTGAAGTATTGTTTCCAATTCGCTATCCCCTTTTGATTCTGGGATCCCTCGGACTCGGACATTATTCCGTCTCCCTCGCTTTTCTTGATCTAATCGACACGCCATAGTGCGCATATTAACTTGTAAGTAATTTCCTGCATTTTCTTGATAGCTAGTGCATGTTGATCAATACGGTCTCAATATCCTCAACTCTTGTTAGCACATGTGAGATATCTTCCCTAACTATAGAAAGCTCATTTAATTGAATTTTCCAGGCGGGAAAACATAGCTTCTAGTGTCTTTTTAGTAGGGATATCTTTTAGTAACCCCATAGAGGCATGACTTCCTCTCATATCCCCCTCTGCAGAGATCTCTGAGCAGGAAGATACCTCCAATGATACAGTTTTATCAGCCTCACCTGAGGTTTTGCAGAGAGGCGTCTCTTTCTCAGCTACTGCTGCTTTAAATCGACTTTGAATTGGCTGCTGCTGTTACACCGTTGCTGCCGTTATGCTGTTACACCGTTTCTGCTGCTGCTTTAAGTCTCCTGGCAGTTGATTTGTTTCAGCTGACGGTATGCCTCTGCTTCTCATGCATGTATATGCAGAAGCAGGCGCCTATATCACAGTACGCAGGCCCTCAGATCTCCAAGTTCGGGCAGTGTATCAGTGCGTCAATGTATCGGGCAGTGTATCAGCTTTCTATCCCCCATCGGCTCGTCAGGGAGGAACACAGGGCCCGGAGCTCTCCACGCTCAACCCTCCGCCGTCATGACGCAGCCACGCCCCCTCATTGCTGCTCGATTACCGGAACATCCTTAGTGACAGTCCAGTCTTTAAACACTTTAACAACAGCTGCTCTTGAACATTTAGCGAATTCTGCTGTTTTGCTGATACTCGCTCCATGGCTTGAGCGCCAACAATCATCCCACGTTCAAAGGCTGTTAAATCGCGTTGTTTACTCATATCTTCAGAAAAAATCACTTCTACTGTCGTGGTAAACAACCTGCTTCCCTATTTATAATGGTCGGGCCCTCTAGCAACTTCAGCGCGAAATTATAGCTAATTATAGCTAATTTGCCTACAAACATCAGTTGGTCATAATAATCTGGCCACTCAGTGTATATTAGATAGAGATAGAGAAATATAGAAATTGTGAAAGAGAAATATAGAGATCTCAATCTCTATCTTTATATTTCTCTATCTCTATATTTCTCTATCTCAATCTCTATTTCTATATTTCTCTATCTCTCTGACTCTATATCTATATATCTCAATCTCCTTTTCTATATTACCTTATCTCTATCTCTATATTTCTCTATCTTAAGCTCTATCTCTATAGTTCTCTACCTCAATCTCTATCTCTATATTTCTCTATCTCAATCTCTATCTCCATATTTCTCTATCTCTCTTACTCTCTATCTATATATATATATCTTAATCTTTTTTTATATTGCTCTATCTCTATAAGTCTCAATCTCTATCTTTATATTTATCTATCTCTATATTTCTCTCTATCTATCTATCATCTATCTATCTATCTATCTATCTATCTATCTATCTATCTATCTATCTGGATAGATCTATCTATCTATCTATCTATCTATCTATCTATCTATCTATCTATCTATCTATCTATCATCTATCATCTATCTAACTCTATCTTACTCTATCTAACTCTATATCTATGTTTCTAAGTCTCTTTTCAATATCTCTATCCCTATATTTCTCTTTCTAAATCGCAATCTCTCTCTTTCTCTATCTCTATATATCTCAATCTCTATCTTTATATTTCTCTATCTCAATCTCTATCTCCATATTTCTCTATCTCTCTTACTCTCTATCTATATATATATATCTTAATCTTTTTTTATATTGCTCTATCTCTATAAGTCTCAATCTCTATCTTTATATTTATCTATCTCTATATTTCTCTCTATTTATCATCTATCTATCTATCTATCTATCTATCTATCTATCTATCTATCTATCTATCTATCTATCTATCTATCTATCTATCATCTATCTAACTCTATCTATATCTATGTATCTAAGTCTCTTTTCAATATCTCTATCCCTATATTTCTCTTTCTAAATCGCAATCTCTCTCTTTCTCTATCTCTATATATCTCAATCTCTATCTTTATATTTCTCTATCTCAATCTCTATCTCGATATTTCTCTATCTCTATCTCTATTTATCTCAATCTCTATCTTTATATTTCTCTATCTAAATCTCTATCTCTATATTTCTCTATCTCTCTGACTCTATATCTATATATCTCATTCTCTTTTTCTATATATCAATATCTTTTTTTCTATATATCTCTCAATCTCCACCTCTATATTTCTCTATCTTTACATTTCTCTATCTCAATCTCTATCTCTATATTTTCTCTATGTCTCTAACTCCATATCTATATATATATCTATATATATGTAGATATATATAGATATATATATCTCTCAATCTCTTTTTCTATATATCCTTATCTCTATTATGGATGGTCCGCCGGTTTGATTTGAACATGAGTTCGAATCGACCATGGGGTGGGCTGTTTGAGCGTTCGCCGAATGCCGAACTTTATGGGATGTTTGCTTTCAGTTCGACCGTGCAACATCCCATACGGCAAATCGCTATCCGAAGCTCAACTTGGTTAAAGACTTGCACCTGACCACAGATCAGGTGCAAGACTTTGCCCAGTCAGGGCTCATTACTCATTTGGAGCCATGATTGGGCAAAGTCATGATGACTCTGCCCAATCATGTCTCGCCTATCAGATGAGGGCAAACTACACAATTGGGCAGAGCTAGCTGTCACCGCTAGCTCCGCCCAATTGTTTGTTTAGCCGGCATCTGTCAAAATGCCATTATGCGGCAGGATCATCTAAAATAGTTTGCCTCAATCTGGATTATAGGTGCCACACCCCTGAGGCATGAAGTATCAAAAGAGAAAAAAGTTGGGGGTTTTTAGGCACCGAATGACAACTCCAAAAGACAGTAGACCGTAAAAAAATTATTATTTTTGATTGTTGATAATATTAAAAAGGAACTAGTATATAGCATAAATCAGTCAGCTGGTCAGATTGCTCCCTATGTGCTCAATCCATGAAACCTTCAATAATCTTTATGCGGCCCTGGGGCGGCGGCACTGGTTACGGGTGGCTCGGAGGCACACGGAGGATACTATCTGGCTGACGGATGGGACGACTATTCCTACTCTTTCTCTCTCCCTTCCTTGCTGTTCCAGCGACCTTAGTGGTTTGAACACATCTCCCATGCTCCACTGCTCTGCCTACCCCCACCTCCTACTCAACATTGGGTACTGGCTCTTGCTCCATCCTCTTCATCACTAGTAAGGACTATACAGGTGTGCTGCCCGGATAGGTCCGCTCAAATACACATATCTTGTAATATTGATATTCCCTTCTCCTGAAGAAGCGCCTGCGAAACATTGAGAAACTGCTCCTCCATTATCAACCACTCTAACATTATTTACCTTTCTGTATTGTTTGATCTGTTATTGTTGACCATAACCAGATTATGCCTTTTTCCTATTACCTATTGTGCATTGCTTGGATCAAATGTTCACCATGTACATTTGTAATGGAAGGTTTAATGGAGTGAGCACATAGGGAGCAATCTGACCAGCTGGCTGTTTTTATGCTATATACTAGTTCCTTTTAAATATTATCATCATTAAAAATAATAATTTTTTACGGTCTACTGTCTTGTCATTCGGTGCCTAAAAACCCCCAACTTTTTCTCTTTTTTGATACATTATGCGGCGGGAGTTGGTGGTGAGAGGACTGGACGGTGGATGGCGTTTCTTTTTTTTAAATTATTTCTATTTATTTTTTATTGGTTTATTTTTTATTTCATCGTCGTCGTGGACAACACTGGACGTCGTGATTGACCTTGGATGACGTCGGTGAATCCATTTTTTTTGGGGGGGGGTTAAATAAAAGACTTGTCAAAAACATTTATTTTGGGTTTTTTCCAAATAAAGAATTTTATTAAAAGTCTGGACTTTTTAATAACTATTTTATTGAATCCTTTAGTGAATGGGTAGGGGTACAACTACCCCTTACTCATTCACAAGTTAGGGGGATGGCATCTTGGTTCCCCCTTATTTAAAGGGGTGACCCTGAAAAAGCACCCTCCCAGTGCCGAGGCCAGGCCTATGCTCGGATCAAGGGTCTGGTATGGAATTTTAGGGGGGATCCTACGTTTTTCCCCCCATTAAGGGCCTAGTATGACTTTCAGGGGGAACCCTACACACTTTTTTTTGTTTTTTTGTACACAGGGTCCCACCTTAATATTCCTACCAGACCTTAAACGCTTGAAGACCAGGTGTTTAGACCCCCCTTCCTGGCCAGGCCATTTTTTCAGTATTCAGTGCTGCGGTACTTTGACTGACATTTATTCTGTCATGCCACGCTGTACTGAAATTAATTTTATACCATTTTTTGGGGACAGATAGAGCTTTCTTTTGGTGGTATTTAATCACCACTACAGGTTTTACTTTTTACTATATTCAGGAGCAATTACTGAAAATGGTGGGGAAAAAAGGTTTTTTTTACATTATGTTTTAAAACAACTAATATTACCCACTTTTTTGGTAAAATATAAAAGACGGGGTCACGTCGGGTAAATAGACACCAAACATGTCAAGCTTAAAAATTGCGCGCACTCGCGAAATCGCAAACAACTAGCATACCCAAAATAGGCGAGGCTTTAAAAGCTTTTACAGCTCATCGGTTTAGTGTTATCACTGATTGATAGCCCTAAAATTATTGTTCTCACTGCAACGTTTGCGGCGATATGTAACATGTGCAGCGTAATGGACGCAATCGTCGTTTTCGCAGGTATGTGCACCTGATGCATGTTTACATGCGTGTATGTAGGGGTGGGGACTTTTAAAAAAATTGTTTTTTTTTATTATTTTTTATGTGTAACTTTAAAAAAATTTGGGGAAACTTTAAATTTCTTTCTTTTTTTTCCAGTTAACTTTATTGCTATCACAGAGGGGGCTAAGATAGCAAAAGAAGTGACAGGTCCTCTTTATGGAGACATCAGGGGTCTCCAAGACCCCTAATGTCACCTAGGACCCCCTGAAGAAGCTGATGAAGCACCGATCTGCTTCATCAGCTTCTCTCCAGCATCTGAAGCTGGAGAGTGACAGGAGAATGCGGAAGTGATGTAATATACACCACTTCCGCATTCTGACAGCGAAGAGGGGACCGGAGGGAGATCGTGAACCGACCTCCCTCTGATCCCCTGTTACAGAGGCACTATGCTGGTCCCGGGCTCCGCTGTGCCCGGGACCAGCATAGCATAGCGGGAGGGGGGAGGGGGGGCGCACATACCAGGACCCGATACAATCGGTCCGCCGGCTCTATAGCCGGCGGATCACTTGTATGTTGACAGGCATCGCTGCCGGTTTTTAAACAATGTGTCTTTCCCGCTCGTGCGCGCACAAGTGGGCGGGACTAACAGGACGTGTATACATGCCCAGTTACATCCAAGAAGCTCCCGGCCGGCCGTGTATACACAATGGCCGGCCGGGAGGTAGTTAAGGGTCTGGTATGTCTTTTCGTGGGAACCCTACACTTTTAACATTCCTACCAGACCTAAAGGGTCTGGTATTGTTTGGGAGGGGGAACTGCACACTTTAAGAAATGTCAGTTTTGCTGCAGGTTCTATACATCCTACAGAACCACCACTTCACAGGCAGGTTAAGGTTATATAGGTTATATAGGTTATATCATGCCCCCAGGCATGATATTTAAAGGATTTTTTTCATTTTTATTCTTACCCTGTAAGTGATGTTAGAATCACTGCTCCTTTAACTACCTCCCGGCCAGCCGTTGTGTATAAACGGACGGCCGGGAGCTTCCTGGATGTATACACGGCCTGTTAGTCCCGCCCACTCGTGCACAGCGCGCACGAGTGGGAAAGTCATAACATTTAAAAACCGGCAGCGATGCCTGTTAACATACAAGCGATCCGCCGACTATAGAGCCGGCGGATCGCTCTATGAGGTCCCGGTATGTGCCCCTTCCGTGGCTCACCCCCTCCCGCTGTTACGCTGGTCCCGGGCTCCGCTGTGCCCGGTGCGAGCCCGGGACCAGCATAGTGCCTCTCTGACAGATCTCGCTCCGGTCCACTCTCCTGTGTCAGAATGCGGAAGTGATGTATATTACATCACTTCCGCATTCTTGTGTCACTCTCCAGCTTCAGACGCTGGAGAGAAGCTGATGAAGCAGATCGTCAGGTGTGCAATACTGCGAAAACGACGATTGCGCCCATTACGCTACACATGTTACATATCGCCGCGAACGTCGCAGTGAGAGCGATAATTTAAGGGCCATCAATCACTGATAACACTAAACTGATGCGCTTTAAAAGCTATTAAAGTGTTGCCTATGGTCCATTTGGGGTATGCTAGTTTTTTGCGATATCGCAGGTACGCGCAATTTTTAAGCTTGACATGTTTGGTGTCTATTTACCCAACGTGATCCCCGTCTTTTATATTCTATCAAATTTTCAGTAATTTTTCCTGAATATATTCAATCTCTATTTCTATATTCCTCTATCTCTCTGACTCTATATCTATATTTCTCAATATCTTTTTTATATTTCCTTATCTCTATCTCTATATTTCTCTATCTTAACCTCTATCTCTATATTTCTCTATCTCAATCTCTATCTAAATTTCTCTATCTCTCTAACTCTTTCTCTATGTCTCTCACTATATATATATCAATCTCTTTTATCTATATTATTTCCCTTATCTCTATCTCTAAATTTCTCTTTCTCAATCTCTGTCTCTAAATTTCTCTATCTCTCTAACTTTATCTCTATATATCTCTATCTCTATCTTTATGTTTCTCTTTCTCTATCTCTATATTTATCTACCCCAATCTCTATTTCTATATTTCTCTATGTGTCTTACTCCAAATATATATATCTCAATCTCCTTTTCTATATTTCCTTATCTCTATCTCTAAACTTCTCTTTCTCAATCTCTATTTCTCTCTATCTCTCTAACTCTATAGATATATATCTCAATCTCTAACTTTATATTTATATTTCTCTATCTCAATCTCTATCTCTATATTTCTCTATTTCTCTAACGTCTATATTTTTTCTATATTTCAATATCTTTTTCTCTATATTTCTCTATCACAATCTCTATCTCTTTATTTCTTTATCTCTATCTAGCTCAATCTTTATCTTTATATTTCTCTATCTCAATCTCTATTTCTATTTATCTCTCTGACTCTATATCTGTATATCTTAATCCCTTTTTCTATATTTCCCTCATAGAGATGACTCTATATCTATATATCTAAATCTCTTATTGTATATTGTTCTATCTCTATCTCTATATATCTAAATCTCTATCTTTATATTTCTCTTTATTTCTATATTTCCCTATCTTAAGCTTTAACTCTATATTTCTCTATCTCAATCTATATCTCTCTGTTTATCTTTCTCTCTAACTCTATGGGGGTGATTTACTAACCAAAACACACACACGCACCAGGTGCGTGTGCATTATTACACAGCAAAACGTATTTATCAACCAAACACGAGCAACGTGTCACATTTTCACTCCGTTATGGCGCGTTTTTATGTATCTAAGTACGTGCGCGTCATGTAGCATGTGCCATAGGCTACACACCGCTCTAATAGCGGCATGCTAGTCTCTAAAAGCATATTTCCACTAATGCCATATATGGAAAAACATGATGCATATTTATATGTGCTGCTTCACAGTTTAGACAAAAATGGTTAGCTCATGCATTTACATTCCTGCATTCATCAACGCAAGCAACACAATGTAGAGCTAATTTACACAACATCACCTTGCAATTCATGCAGGGCTTTGCACAACACACCTGCTGGGTGTGTACACACTACAAAGGTGTCTAGATTCCACCAATAGATCATGCTGGGAGGGAACACACTACAGAGGTGTATACTTATTCATGGCGTGTTTATAAGGTTAGTAAATCAACCCCTATGTATCTATCTTACTCTAGCTAACTCCATATCATCATATCTCAGTACCGTTTTCTACATTTCTCATCTCAATCTTTATATTTCCCTATCATAAGCTCCAATTCAAGTTTTCTCTGTTTCAATCTATATCTCTCTGTTTCTCTTTCTCTCTCACTCTATATCTAGAGATAGAGTAAGATAGATCTAACTCTATCTTACTCTATCTAACTCCATATCATCATATCTCAGTCCGTTTTCTATATTTTTCATCACTATCTTTATATTTCCCTATCTTAAGCTCTGACTCTATGTTACTCTATTTCAATCTATATCTCTCTGTTTCTCTTTCTCTCTAACTCTATATGTAGATAGAATCTTACTCTATCTTACTCTATCTAACTCTACCTAACTCCATATCATCATATCTCAGTTCGGCACTGCAAGGAGAATGGCCGCACACCAACTGAGCTCCGGCTACCCGTGACCTACAAGAAGCTCCTTTAGCGTCCTTTCACCCAAGATGGTGAAGATTGGGCAACAACAGACGAGAGCCAACAAACCCCGTCTCATACCATGCAGCTGAGTGGGCAAGTACCGGACATTTTCTGCACACAGCGGCCGGCCGCTACCGGAGAGCGGACTCCCAAAATGGCGGCGGGACCTTCCACCTCCGTGCCCCTTCACACGCTCGCGTTCCGTCTCAGGCCCCAAACCGCCGGATTCCCACCCCTCATCTTACCTCCAGGCCATCAGTGGCCTCTGACATCAAGGAGGCCCTCTGGTCTGGGCTGCCGCATCCTCGCGGTTGAAAGCGCAGATCGCAAGCAGAATGCGGCTATCCAGGCCATTCATACCCAGCAGGATCACACAGTCCGCAGCCTGATAGAGATGAGACGCCACTTGGAGGACCTAGATAATCGGGGGAGGAGGTCCAACATTAGAGTTCGGGGGGTATTAGAGACCTACATGCCGGAGGCAATCCCCACCGTCCTCATGACCATTTTCAATGACTTGCTGGACCGCGCGGCCGAATCACCCATAGACCTGGTGAGAGCACACAGAGCCTTGAAACCCCGGGCCCCGCAGGAAGAGACACCCCGAGACATCATATGCTGCCTCCAGAGCTTCCCACTGAAAGAAGAGATCCTGCTAAAGGCCAGACAAAGAGGTTCAGTCTTCCTGGATGGTAGGGAAGTGAAACTGTTCCAGGACCTCTCTGCCATTACTTTGCAGCAGCGCCGAGCCCTACGTCCTTTACTGGACTGCCTCAGGGATCGCAACATCCTATACCGATGGCGTTTCCTCTTCAGCTTGACGGCCACCCACAGGGGAAACACCCTTGCGCCTACGCCTACCGGAAGACATCAATGACTTCTGCGCCAGATTGGACCTGCCTGAAGTCACCATCCAGGATTGGTACGCGGATTTGTACTCTTCCCCTGCCCACCCGAGGCCCTTGCTGGTCTCGGCGACCACAGAACCGGTCCGGGGTCGCAAAGAGCAATCCCATCCCGACGCTTCCAACCCACGCAGGCAGAAGAAGCAGAAAGCCTTTCCTACTGCGAGAGCCCCGGCTGGGGATTCCAGCAGCAATAACTCCTTCCCCAGAAGCCCTCCTGGCCTGCGACAATGAGCTAAGTATCGACATTGCTGCTCCCACATTTTCCACACCACACCCACCCCTGTGTATCCTGTACTGTTTGGATTGGCACTGTTCCAGCTGCATATATGGTACACCCTTTCCCCGCAAGGAACAGACCTTACAGCTTGGCGTCTATCTGAAGCCCCCACACCCCACCGCAGGTCTTCCTAACAGTGGAATGGCCATACTCACTGCCACGATATCTTAACCATGCATGCCTTCTCCAATATGCCAAGAGTTTATTTTCCATGTTATTCAGCGGAGGTAGTATGACTGTGCCCTGGAGGCATGTCCTTGTCTACCGGCTGGGGCACTGTGGGTCTGCGGTCCTCCTTAGGCCGTCGACCCCCAGGGCCTCCTCCCCTGCCCGATACGAACAGCCCCACACACATTCGTGTATGTATTCGTGGTATGTGTAGCAATTCATGTCTGTTGTAGATCCCTCAATGCTTCCCTTGGTGGATCTCGGGTACAGCCGGGCCCCACCCTGGTTATTGGACAGTCTCTACCCGATTTACCGCTAGGAAATTTATCCATTGTCTCATCTGATTGGTAGGATTTCCTTCCCCACCCAAGAGTGACGCCTTGCAACTGGTAACTTCCGCCAGGCGCAACGGACGCTTCACCTACTGTGATCTAGGTTAAGTTGTGACCTTACCACTGGTCTCCCACTGTTAGGCAGACGGCCCGCCTGAGGGGTAGTGTATATATTGGTTGGTGTCTCACCGAGTGTTTTCTTTTGTGTTTTGTATTGTATTTTGTAAATTTTTGTTGTTGTGCGTATTACCAGGGCTGGCCTGACCTTGTCCACAGTGGCCTAGTGCGAGGTCTGTTGACTCCAGAGACCCTCCCTCTCTCTCCCCTTCTGCTGTCCATCTCGTCTCTCTTCTTTCGTCTTCCCTAGACCCTATCACCCATCTGGCTACTGACACCCTTCTGTGGGGACCCACGAGCATCCCCTCGCCTCGGACTTCCGTCCTTCCTGTCATAGACTCACCTGGGCACACTTCGCTCATGCCTCTCCATGGCCTGCCCGGCGGACTTGGTTCTCCACTCCTTGAATGCGAGGGGCCTCAACTCCCCGGAGAAGAGAGCTAAAATCATGGGGGATGTACACTATCACAGAGCCTCTATCGTTCTTCTACAGGAGACACATTTCAAACATGGAAAACTGCCCAAACTTAACAACCGCTACCCGTCGGCCTACCATGCCTCTTCACCCTCTAATAAATCGAAGGGGGTCTCCATCTTGATACACCGCTCCATTCCCTTTGAGGTACACACTGAACTGAAAGATGATGGAGGCCGCTACCTCATTCTGACGGGCACCCTCTCGGGGATCCCGATGACCATTGCATGTGTTTACCTACCTAACCGACAACATGCTCGGTTTTTCGCAACATTTATGGCCAAACTGGCAGAGGTGTCGAGAGGCATGGTGGTCCTAGGGGGCGATTTTAATGTAGCATTAAACCCCTTGATAGACACGTCGGACAAACGGTCCTCCCTACCGTACCGGACGCTTAATATCTTGAAGTCTAAACTTCAAGCCATTAACCTCTTTGACACGTGGCGCACCGTACACCCGGATGGTAGGGATTTCACTTACTACTCCTCTCTGCACTCCAAATACTCCCGCATTGACTACATCTTCCTCACACAACGTGACTTGCCAAAGGTGACACGATCCCAAATAGGTAACATTACCACATCTGACCACGCACCGGTCCTCACTACCCTCAACCTGCACCCCCCGCTTCCCCGCCAATCCGTGTGGAGACTGAACTCTTCCCTTTTGGCGGACCAAAGTGTCATTGCCACCATCGAGGCAGACTTGCGCACCTATTTTCAGCTGAACGTTGGTAGTGTCTCCTCTCCGATGTCGGTATGGGAAGCTCACAAATGCGTTGTGAGGGGCCGTCTCATATCGATAGCGGCCCAATGGAAGAGGGAAAGGTTAGAGCGTCTGCGGCTGCTGTGCGCCCGTGTCTCTAGGCTGGAATCCCACCACAAAGAGTCTTTGGCGACGGAGGCTTATGTCGAGCTTCAGGAGGCGAGGAAAGAACTGTCTGATCTGCTGGAAACTAAAATCCGCAGAGCATTTACTCTTAGAAATGGTATAAACTATGAGGGGGGCAATAAGTGCGGGAAGCTCCTGGCAAGAGCGACCCGCGTTCAGAACCTGCGCTCACATATACAGGGCATCCGGAAGTCCGACACGGTGGTGGCATCCTCGCCTCCAGACATTGCGGCATGCTTCCAAAGTTATTACCAGACGCTATATAACCTAGACTCATCCTCACCTGGAGACGCGGCGGCGCAGGAGACACGGTTAGCGCTCATCAAAGCTTTTCTCCACAAATCGCAAATGCCCACCCATGGGAAACCAATCGCCCAATCCTTGGAGCAACCCATTGTGGAAGAAGAATTGGCTTTGGCCATTTCCCAAACCAAGCCTGGTAAAAGTCCGGGACCAGACGGCTTCCCGGCACAATATTACAAGACCTTCAGAGAGATCCTCAGCACGCACTTCCTTTCTGCCTATAACTAGACATGTGCACCAGCAAAAAATTAGTTTAGTTTTGTTTCGTTTTGAAACAAAAAAAAATTAGTTTCGTTTCGTTTCGTTTTGAAACAAACCAAAAAAAATTTGTTTCGTTTAGTTTAGTTTTTCGGGTCCGAAATTAAATTAGTTTCGGACTAAATTCATTTATGAAAAAAAAAAAACTTTAAATATTACTTGACTTGCCTTTGAACCTGGGACCTTTGCAATGGCAAGCCTGTACTCTAACCGCTACTCTATAGTCTCTGTACTTTAAGCATAGAAGCATTTGGTATATATGAATGCAATATGTAGCATTTGACAGCTGAGAATGTCAAATGGGCGGAGAGAGCCGTGACGTCATGGCTCGCTCTGCCCATCTGTTGACACAGACTGAATGTCATTTTTTTTTCTTCTGGTTTTCGGCAGGGGTCCTGCATCCTGATCCTGACTCTGGATTACATCGATGGAGCCATTATTTATTTATTTTTAATTAAAGAAATAGTAAAAAATTGACAGTTTTTTTTCAATTAAAGGATTTTGTCAAAAGTCTGGACTTTTTACTAACTATTTGATTTAACCCTTCAGTGAATGGGTAGGGGTACCCATGTGGGTCACATTCATTTAGGTCAATAGGAGAATGCCAATTCAAAAGCAAAGAAAAAAAAAATCTTTATCTACTACCTTACCCGGGACTAGAACCTGCAACCTTAGCAATGGCAAACCTGTCCCTTAACCTATAGGCTATTGCTTCCGTACTTTAACCATAGAACTGTCAGAGAAGGTAACTGTTGTAATTGGTTTTTTCCTAATGTCGTTTTGCTGCAACGAAATTCGTTTAATAACGAATTTCGGGAAATCGGGAATTTTGGATTCGTTTGCATTCGTCTTAGCTTTCATTTGGAATTCGGATGCATCCGAATCTCCGAATTTCTGAAAATTCGTCCAAAACGAATTTCGGAATGAACCGAATCGCACATGTCTACCTATAACAGTATAGATGGTAAATCGGTCCGGGCCAAACACTAGAAGCACACATCACCGTCATTCCCAAAGATGGGAAGGATCCGACGCTTTGTGCCAGCTACAGGCCGATTTCACTGCTCAATGTGGACCTGAAGCTATTTACCAGGATCCTGTCGAACCGCCTTCTCCCGTTCTTGCCCTCCTTGATCGACCTTCATCAGGTAGGCTTTGTCCCTGGCCGCGAGGCTAGGGACAATACCATTAGAGCCATAGACTTAGTCCATTGGCTTGAAGAACACCACACGGGAGCAGTCTTGCTCTCCACGGACTTGGAGAAGGCATTCAACAGGATCGCGTGGGACTTTATGCTCATGGTTCTTCAGCATATCGGACTGGGCCACCACATGCTGGATTGGATCCGCTCGGTCTATTCCCGAACCTGGGCCAGGGTGCGTACGATGGGGTGCCTATCCCAACCTTTTCATATCACTAATGGGACACGTCAGGGATGCCCCTTATCGCCCACTATTTTTGTTCTGACACTGGAGCCCTTCCTTAGACTGGTACAAAATGACCCCCAGATAAGTGGCATTCGCATGGGTGGCCACGAACATAAAGTGGCGGCCTATGCGGATGGCATGTTCTTCCTGACTGAACCCATGACATCCCTACGGAAATTACGCTCTCTCTTCCTGGAATACGATAATCTGTCTAATCTTTCCATTAACTATACCAAATCTGAAGCACTTAACGTTGGTCTACCTCCTGAGGTTGCCCTGGAGCTGAAGAGTGCCTTTGCCTACAGCTGGGCCTCTTCGGCGGTCAAATACTTAGGTATCCACCTACCGGCCTCTTTAACAGAGTTATTCCCCCTGAACTTGTTGCCCATGACCCGAACCATCACACAGGACCTACACCGATGGCGATCTCTGACTTGCTCTTGGTTTGGCAGGGCGGCCATAATCAAAATGAACATCCTCCCGAGACTCCTGTATCTGTTTCAGGCGATCCCCATACGACTCTCCAGAGCATATCTTAACACCCTGGAGTCGACATTTAAATGCTTAATTTGGCTGGACAAGCACCCGAGAATCGCATGGTCCCTACTGAAAGCCCTGAAGGGGTGCGGGGGCCTTGACGTGCCGGACATATCTGGTTACTATTTGGCCTCCCATTTATGCAGGATCATTGACTGGCACGTCAATGCCCCCTCTAAATTGTGGGAAAAAGCTCTGCCAGGCTTGTTTTAGCGAAGCCGCAGGTCCTTCCAACGCCTCTATGGGCATTTTGGAACTTATTCAGCAGGCTGTGGCTAAAGGGGTGAAGCAGGCCAGTCATTCCCATAAATGGCAGAGAACTGCCAGTTCTCATTATGATTCCTCAGTGGGGACTGAGGAGGATATGTCTCCATCTGATGGCGAATACTTTTCTCCTTCGGATCAGGAGGAATCAACATCCCTTGAACCCAAGATGGTGGATGCACTTATAGCTTCGGTGCGCAAAACGTTAAGCATGAAGGAGGAGGTCTTGTCCCCCTCAAGCAAACATTTTGCAAATCTGCGACGAAGCAGGTCATCCTTCCCAGTGAGCAAGATCACTAAGAAACTTATTAGTGACGAATGGGGTCTAAGGGACGGTTCTCTCGTCTCTACCCTATCAGGGAAGCGGACTCTAGCACCTGGGTTTCAGCCCCTAAAGTAGACGTTGCCGTGGTCAGATTAGGGAAGCACACGGCCTTACCAGTTGACAATGCAGGCTCCCTCAAGGATTTCATGGACCGGAAAATGGAGCATAGCCTAGTAAAAACCTACACTGCTTTGGGTATGGGCCTCCACCCGGAGGTGGCCCTGTATTCTGTATCCCGGGCGTCGAGGCTGTGGCTTGAGGACTTAGAGGATGACATTGAGAGAGGCGTGAGCAGACGCAGGCTACTGAGTAAAATACAGGACGTCAAGCTGGCAGTTGACTTTGCCACAGAGTCGTCGGATGATCTTCTTCATCCATTGGCTAGAGGGATGGTGTCTTCGCTGGTAGCCCGGAGAGCTCTATGGCTGAGATCATGGGGCGTAGATGCTTCCTCTAAGAACAGCCTCTGTTCCCTAGCATTCCAGGGGGGTATGTTGTTTGGCGTGGAGTTGGACTCCTACATTAAGAAGTCCATTGAGAGCAGGAAAGCCATGCTTCCTCAGGAAAGAAGAAGCAGGGATCGGAGGCCTCGCCAGCACAATGTTTCCTTTCGGGACTCCAGATCATACAAGCCAGGTACGGGAGGTTTCGGCATTCCAGAAATGGCAGAGGCAGAAGTGGAGGCGCCAGTAAGTCTGAGCATGCATTATGAAGACATAAGGGTACATGAGGGTAGGAGCAAGGTTGCTTCTATTCTCAAGTCTTTGGGAACTGTGCATACCAGACTCCTAGGTCCGGAAGGTGGTCACCGAGGGTTTCTGTTTGGAGTTTCAGTCCAGCCCCCCAAGAGGCATTTTTGTCGCAACCGAACTTCTGAGGTGTCGGGTGAAAAGAAAGGTTCTGTGGGATTATATCAGTTCTCTTGTCTCCCAAGCTGCCATTGTGGAGGTCCCCAAGGAGCAGCAGTTCCGGGGTTTTTATTCCCGGTTATTCTTGACCCCCAAATCGAAAGGAGGTTGGAGACCAGTTTTGGATTTGCACCAGCTGAACCGCTTTATAAAAGACAGGAAGTTAAAGATGGAGTCTCTCCAGACAATTGTCAAGATGGTTCAGCCACAGATGTGGATGGTGTCCATAGACATCAAAGATGCCTACTTTCATGTTCCCATTGCCCCACATCATCAACAATTCCTGCGGTTTTTTGTCAAGCACAAACATTTTCAGTTTCGGGCAATGCCCTTCGGTCTAAGCACGACCCCCGGGACTTTCACGAAAATTCTGGTCACTGTCATTGCAGACATCCGGAAACAGGGTGTGGGCAATGGGAATCTTACTCTATCTTACTCTATCTAACTCCATATCTTCA
>NW_017309849.1:32249-42584 GCF_000935625.1 Nanorana parkeri | reverse complement strand
ATGCTGATAGTCATCAGACTTTAGTTTATACTTGAACTTGTTTATACTTGAATTAATCCTGATGTTAAGAATAAACACCTCTTTTGAATGAATCGGTATTGACGAGTTCAGCTATCTGACAAGGATTGTCCGCAGTGAGTATATCTGCTTATACAGGCCAGGCATAGAGGTCTCAGCAAGGGATATATTTCGCTATCACAACAATCGGAGTCAGAATAACACGCCTAAATGCTTAAAGTGTTGGAAAATCTAAAATTTTAATAGGAACAGCTTACCTGGGCCCTTACCTTACATGCTATATCATCTTCTTCAAAAGATTGCCTTTCTTCTTCCTTGAGCTGGTCCAAAGATCCTAGCCACAAGTTTCCTCTTCTGGGGTGGATCTATTGCATTGTGGGGGTCCTATGGAGCCACCCTTGCGAACGTGCTCCCAGGAGAGAGACCACAAGCTGGCTGTCCGCACTGGTATCCGCAGGCAGAGGACTAAGACAGGGAGCACATGCGTGGTGGCACCAGTGGCGCTTGGACTCAAGGGACATGTAGCCCCGAGGAGGGGGCTCAGGGGACACTCTAAGGCCGGATACACATGGGCGCCTCAGTTCCAATTAGCTGGGGATCCATGCATGCAGGGGCGTATTTACGAGGCAAACAAGGCATTTGCCTGGAGCGTCACTCTGCAGGCATTTTTCGCCCCCCTGCAAAGAGGAAAGTCGGCAACGGGCGCACAAAATCAAGTAGGCTTGGCTGACTAATCAGGTGGCTGCTGGTGGGGCCTGGCAGCCAGCTGCTGGGTGAAAGAGGAGGCAAAGGCGTGGCCGGGGCAGAGCAAGACGTGGCCCGGCCGGCGGAGGCTGCGGGCGGCTAGAGGAAGAAACTTCAGCGGCTCCAGGAGCTGGAGGTAAGAGCTCATTATTTCTCCTTACTTAGCTGTAAAGCTGCAGAAAAGTGGTGGATTTGTGACCAATGGTGTCCTCCTCATCTCCCATTTATTGCTGGCCTGTGGGTGGGATTGAACAGTGCACACACATATTGGCTGTGATGTGTAATACTGCTAATGCACTTAAAATCCTAGAATGCCCCATTTGTAAATGTCACTGCTACACTTTGCACACAAGCTTGGCTAGGGCAGCACAAAACCTAAATACACCGCTTCATGCATGGATCCCATGCTGATCGTAAAGGAAGTCACCGTTGTGACATCCGTATCCGTCCAGTTTTTTTCCTCCTTCTTGTGAAGGAGAAAAACAATTGAAATTACGGGACCCATAGACCTAACACTAAATGAATGGCTAAACTAACCACTATAAAGAAATCGACTCTTTCTGTAACATATCTTTTTCCTGGTAGCAGCATCACCAAAACTTTATAATGTTTGCCCTATCATAACAGCACCGAGATTCCAGTATCCAAAAACTATTGATTCATATAAAGGTTTATAATATAAGGTTTCCTAAACAATAGTTGTCTGAAACCTTACATACCTGTAAATATCCCAAGTACAAACGGACAAGTAAAAGTATGTGTTCAACCTGGAGATAAGCAAATGTCATTGTAATTTGACTACCATTCCAAAGAGTCTAAAAATACCCAGACTGAGGTAAAATAATATGTTACCAACATAAAGGAAATTTCCAACCTAACCGGTTTAAAATATGGGCTGAAACTATTTTTATGTTTGGGAATTTACACTCATATGCATGCACATACATAATAACGGCGTTTACATGTGTATACCCGTGTACACTGTTTCTGTTTATATAATACAAAAAATGTACATATTATAAAAAATTTTACTTTTCTCTGTAATAATTGTTATGTATTACAAATGCATGTTCATTGGGGAATTAGTTATGAGAGGAGTTACAGCCTGTGCATTGAAAATGATTGGTCTTTCAGAAGCCAGTAGATGGCAGTGGTGTGAAGCCTGAAAATCACTTTTCTGCTAAATAGGTTTCCACCTTGTATCAGCTGTACTTTGCCCATGTAGGCTAAAGAAAAAGGTTCACTTTAATGCTGGCCTCTCGATCACTATGTTATCACTACATTACACAGCAGATATACTGAAAAGAATTTCAGTTTATACCTTGTTTTTCTCAACACAAACCAAATAAAGCTGCAATATTGTAACATTCGCATTGTTCTAACCAAGCCTTAAATAACCTTAAAATGATATTAAAGTCAGACGGTTTTTACACTATTTCAAATGCTGATTATATCACTTACAATGGATGCTGCTTCTTGATGTTTTAAAGTTTTGACTTACTGCAGAATCAGCAGGTTCCCTGAGCACTGGTCCTGATATCCTGTTTTAGGGTGGCTCCTTTACCTTGCACAGTCCTATGGAGTCACCCTTGTGTGTGCATGTAAGCTGTGTGTGTTGGAGTCAGCTGTTTGGAAACATGATGACTGTAAGTGCTTGGGGAAAAATGTAAAGAAATACTTTGCTGGACAATGTATATTCGTTTGATGTATTTTTGTTTGAGAATTAATACTAATTAATACAAAAATAATTATGTACCTGCAGCCCATCTTCATTACTAATCAGTAACTTTGACTAAAAGCACTCACTGCTGTCTCATCACTGAGCCCTGCACATATTCTATTATTTTGCTGCACAGTGGGTGCCCATGTCAGAGGGATCTCCCAGCAGCCCGGAGACCTGACAATCCCTTTTAATTAGCTGGAGACTCTGTATCAAATCTGTAGAATTCCTCCCTTTGATGATGGGGACTGTAGAAATTGGGGGGAAACTGTAAGTGGTTCATAGGGAAGATGAGGGGGTATGAGTGTAGCCCGGTAGGGCAATCCTAACAGTTCATAGTGGGGACACTACAGTTAGCATTGTAGTGTCACTGTATTCCCATTTTTAAATTGTGTTTTAAGTTATTTTATCTTGCTCAAGATTATTTCTGATAAATGTAATGTGTCATTGAGGGTTTGTAAATAGCAGGTTATTTTGAAGTATCTCTGCAGTTACCAAGTGCCTTGCCATGTGGTGTATATACATTAGCAGTACCTAGGAGTTATGTATTTCAAATATTGGCCATGCCATGCAGTGGCTGTACATAGGCAGTACCAAGGTATTATGTTATGTTCTTCATATATTAGTTTCATGCTATGTGGTGAATATACATTGGCAGTACCTAGGTATTATGTTATGTTCTTCATATATTAGTTTCATGGCATTGTGGTGAATATATATTGGCAGTACCTAGGTATTATGTTATGTTCGTCATACATTAGTTTCATGCCATGTGGTGGCTGCACATTGACAATACCTAGGTATTATGTTATGTTCTTCCTATATATGTTTCATGCAATGTAGTGGCTGGATGTTACCAGTACCAATGTATTAAGTTATGTTCATCATATATTAATATCATGCCTTGTGGTGACTGTACATTGACAGTACCAAGGTATTATGTCATGTTCTTAATAAAACTTGGTATTATGTTATGTTCTTCATATATTGGTTTCACACAATGGATTGGCTGTACAAAGGCAGTACCTAGTTGTTATGTACTTCAAATATTAGTTTCATGCCATGTGGTGGCTGCACATTGACATTATCTAGGTATTATGCTACGGTCTTCCTATATATGTCTCATGCAAAGTGGTGACTATTATGTTATGTTCTTCATATATTAGTAACACACAATATAGTGGCTGTGTGTTGGCAATACCTTGGTATTATGTTATGTACTTCTTCTATTAGTTTCACACAATGGAATGTATGGGTGCGGGGCAGCCCTGCTCTGTGTTCAGCCTGGCCGCTCTGTGCTCTTTCATCACTCGAGCTGTCAGAACTGGCCATCGTACATAGCGGGTTGAGCCGGCCTGAACACAATCAGGGAGATTCGGCCAGGACTTGCTGCCACCATTGAACATTTTGTACATGGAGATCATATCCCCCCTTAATCTCCTCACCTCCAATGTGAACATGTTTAATGTTTAATGTTTAACACAGACTTGTCTAGGGATCAGTCATCAATACTCATGAGTACTGAAGCACTGTCCATATAGCAAGTAGCACGTTCAGAGAAAAAAATCTGATCAATCAATCAACATTTTTGAGGATATTTGCTTTGAGAAAAAGAATGATCATCATATATGGCAGTAGAATTGATAGCTGCTGCATATGCTTGGAAATCTTTTTAAAGATGGAATATTAAGCTAAAGATCTTTACCACCCTGTAATGCCATCAGACACTTGACGAATGTCGATCAGAATTTTCTTTGATTTTTAACACTAGATTTAGGAATGCATGGGGTTTCCTGAACAAAAACCACATTCACTGTTAGAATGTTGTTTGTTTGAGAAACATTTTCCATCCTGCTCCTTCGAGTTTTTTTCATCTCTATGGTCAAAATCGACTGTTGTTTTGTCCCCATCAACCAATAGAAAGTAGAACAAAAGTTATTTTGCACAAATGTTCTTTTGAAAATCTAAGCAGTAAAGCAGGGCATTGTCAGTCATTTGTACCTAAAACAGCAATAACTAAACACTGGCCTAAAAAATGTTCATCTGGTAGCCATAGGGTGCTAGAGCTAACAGGAGTATTCTCACATCTGAAACCAAAATCTCCAGGACTAAGATTTGCAGTTTTCAGTAGTAGTAGTAGTAAAGGCTAAAATGGCAAATAACACTATGCAGAAGGGATATAGGAGGAAAGTGCTATTAATGTAAAAGGGAGGGTTATAGCCCCTGCCAGCATTTTTTGCCTTCTCTGCGCCATTCGGGAGATCTCCCTTCACTTCCTGTCTGATAGCCTCAATAGGAAGTGAGAGGAAATCCCTTTAAAGACAGGGTAATACTTGGTCCTCTACAGGTTCACCAGAACAAGTGTCCCCTTTGGAAGATTCCCCATATGTTCCTGTTGTGGTGACAACCCAAAAATTCCTATATATTTTTTCCTATATATTGCATATTAATTCACTGTGGTTTTAAGGGCTTCCTGGCTCATTTAAAGGATTACTAATTATATGTATGAGCACCTCTGGTTTCTTGCTTTTACATCCTGGTGTCAGTTTACTGCATGACCAGGTACACTTTAAAGTCAAACTCCAGCAAAACATTTTTTTTTTTCCAGCTTTGGATAGATTTGATAAGCTGATTCAGTTTTTACTGGTATTACGACTCCATTGTAAAGATTTTCCTCTCTTCCTTTCCCTGGGAGAGCAGAATAATAAAGGAAGGTTAAGCAGGCAAGAAATTAGATCACAGACACATACAAAAATAATCTCCTTACAGAGGTTCTAAGCCGTTCCCATTTTGCTAAACAAAGAGTGTTTTGTTGCTGGGAAGTGAGCTTTCTATAAGAGGCACAGTCCCTCCAAATCAGGGACAGTTTGAGCAATGGCGTAACAACCGGGGGGGCGGCCGGTGTGCTGGCCCCGGGCGAAAAGATGAAGGGGGGCGCTGGCTGCCGGCCGAAAATGGCACTTTTGGCTGAATACCGAAAGTGCCATTTTCCTGCCGTTTTGTCGGCGCAGCCGTGATTTCTTTCCTCCCATGCTGGGCGCTGCTCTTTGTCCCAGCGGGGAGGAGAGAAAGTGGCATCCAGCCGTTAATGAAATATTAAAAAAATATTTTAAAAATGTGAAAAAATTAAAATAAAAACATGTGGGGGGTGGGGGGTACAGTTCCAGTGGATTTTTATATAATAGGGGGGCAAAAAAATGTCTGCCCCGGGCGCCCATAACTCTGGTTACGCCACTGGTTGGGAGGTATGATTCAGACCTAAATCTACAATCCCCATAGTACTAATTTTTAAAGGATTGTTTTGCTAGTTATACACTTAAATAGTTTTCTAGGATACAATTATAATATAAAAGCTAAGCTTCTTTTGTTTTTATTTTATTTTATTGTGAGTGCAAAGCTAGGCCAGTTTATTTATACAATGCTGACATCTTGCATGGTGCTTTGGAGAATACAATGAACTATTCACATTTGTCCCTGCCCACAAGAAATGCTTACAGTATAATGTTCCCAATGCAGTCATACAGAAATACAAGCATACAATTGAGACAGTTGTGGATGGGAGCCAATTGACCTACATATGCTTTTGAGTTGCTGTAAGAAACGAAAGCACCTATATGAAACCCATGTAACCCACAGGATAGAAAGAAATGTATCCAGGGCAGGACTGAGGTTGAAGCAGGAGAAACTCTCAGCTAAAAGGTGGCCATACATTGTGTGAGTTTTGGCTGGTTCTTGAGGAACCTCAGCTGATCGAAGGAGCTGGTTGGAAAATCTTCGTATGAACAGAACCAGCAGCTAATGAGCTGCCAGCTCAGTTCGGGTATACTGACGTCAGAATACCCGAAACAGTGGTTTTCCAAAATACAAAAGAAACAGCGGCGATTCCTCAGTCAACGTGCTCCTAGTGTTGATGGAGGAATCTGCTCTGGTTTTTTTGTTCAGCCTGCAGGTTGGTGGGATGGTGAGCTTTAGATGCTGGGCTGGTGGTGGTGGAGGTTTTGGAATTGTAGTTGTACTCTGCAGAGCTGAGCTGTCACTGTGACAGCACAGTCCTGCTCCTTATTCACTTGTGAATGAAAGCTGCCTTAAAGCCCAACTAAACTTTTAGTTTAAAGAAGAACTCCAGTCTTTTTTGTAAAGTTAAATGAGAACTATGAGGTGAGTGATTTTCACTCATCCTCATAGTTCGAGCCGACGTGTGAGAATTAAACTGTCACAAGTCGGCTCAATAGAATGCATACCCTCGCTCACTTCTCAATCATCTCCCTGCAGAGAGCCGTGACTGTCACTCACGGCTCCCTGCAGGGATTCTCCCCTCCCCGCTCCGATCCTCCAGCGCTGACTGGCGGAACGGACGGAGGAAGGGGCGGGTACAGCTGGCTCTGCCTCAAGATAGGCAGAGCCAGCTGTCACTCACTCAGCTGGGTGGATCTGGACAGTAATGTCGGGATCCGTCTCGGCTGCGGCGGTCTCAGTATACCGCAAGCTGTAGCTCGCAGTATACAGAGCTTTGGGTCACGGAGGACGCTAGTATATGTCCTCCCGTGACCCTTAGGAGAACTATGGGGAAAAACACTTACCCCATAGTTCTAATTTAACCCTTGCAGTGGGGCTGCCCCAGCACTGCAAGGGTTAACTGCTCTTTTTTCATTTTAGGGGCCCGAATACAGAAGATATACTCGCATGATCCTCAGTCCTGTGGTGGTGAGTGCTCACCTCTTTGCCTCTTTGCTCCAGCTATGCAATGTCCCTCTGTGTCAATGCAGGTGAATGGACTGCATTAGACGAGATGACGTCAGGGGTCCTTAGAGAAGAGGCTGTGGGGATCGGTTCAGCAGCCAGGCAGGATCGAGAATCAGGTGTGTATATTTTTTGATTTCAGACCAAAACGAGCAGTTAAGGGTTAACATTTTAGATTCTTGGAGTTCCCCTTTAAGTTAGCTAAAAACATTCTGGGTGCATCAAAACAACGGCTGTTTAAAGTCTTACGGTTTTTTTTCTTCGGAAAGCAGCCACATTCTGAGTAGAAAACCAGCATGCTTCAGAGAAGGGCCCCTGCTCCCTGTCTGAAATCAGTGGTCTCTGTTGTGCTGAGATCCAGCACAACCCCCTGCTGAGGGAGAGCTAGATATCTCTATTTAGCAAAGCTCAGGCTTCCCGCTGACTGGAGTGCTCTAGCTGTGACTATGAAAGGGGCTTGTTAGAACTCTGCAGAGAGAACACTGCTTCACAATAGACAGCAGTGGTCCTTCTCTTCAATGCTGGCAGGGGACAGCTTGTGTGCTTGTTTGATTTTTGTGGTGCTGCATTCAAAAATATTCTTTACCAGAAACATCATTACAGTGCCATTATAAAAGAACCAGATTACAGAACAGAGTTTATACTTTGAATTAGTTATGAGATATCTTAGTTCCCAGGTGGAAGAAATGTTATATTCATGGAATCTGTTTCACCTTGCTCAAAATAACGAATTTCTACTAATTTAACCACATTGCAACACACCTATTAAGTTCAGTTTTCCATGGACCAAAAGGTGGTAACCCACAAGGGGTGGAGGGAAGTAGCTATTATTTTCCCTACACCAGCCTGGTCACTGTACATGTGAACCTGAACGCTCCATTCACCTCAACTTAGGAAGAGGGTTTACTTTGGCATCTTCACCTTTGATGCCAGAGGATCTTGTCTCTTCAGCTGCAGGTTCACACCGGTGACTAAAAATACTTTAAAGAGCCAACAGTTATCTGTTACAGCCAGGGGTGTATCTACTGCAAGGCAAACTAGGCATTTGCCTAGGGCTGCACTTTCCAGGGAGGCAGCAGAAAACGCCACCCCAAACCAATGAGGCGGACAGGGCTTACTGGGCACTTGCCTGGTGTGCCAAGGCTGGGTGGCACAGATTTAGGCAGCGGCGGCTGCCTAATGAGGCAAACTAGGTGGCCGCAAGGCACTAAGAGTGGCTACCTAATTAGAGAGCTGCCCAGCGGAGGGGAGGGCACAGTGAGATGCGGTCCGGCTGGCTTTGTACAGGAGGTGGAGGAGAAGCAGCAGGTGGGTCGGAGCTGGCCATAGCATGTAATCAGCTGATCTGGTCCTAGAAGCAGGCTGGGGGACTGTAATGTATCCTGTTGGTTCTGATGGCACTTCGGGCTGCAGGTAAGAGGAGCAGCACATGTATGCAGGGAAAGGGACTATGCACAGTCCTCCTGAGACCCCACACAGCCCACCATAAACCCTGCACAGCTCTCCTAAGACCCCGCACAGCCCACCTGAGACCCCATACAGCCCACCTGAGACCATGCAAAGCGTTCCTGAGACCCCATGTGCGCTGTATCCAGTGACTGACAGGTTGCACAAAATGTCCTAAACAGTATGGGGTGGAGCAAATTTAGATTGAGGGGGTGCCCGAGTTTAGTCTTGCCTAGGGCAGCACAAAACCAAAATACACCAGTGGTTACAGCTGCTTAAAGCTGCACACATGTGGTTACTCTGAGCCAACGCTGTGCCATGTCCACAACAGTAACCAAACAAGAAACAGTAACCAATCAGCAACTTACACATATCATTTATTTTACAGATATGAACATATCAATACTAGCTTGCACAATACAGGTCACCTGGCAACAACAGAAGGAAGGGGCCTGGGAAGGTTTGTGGTGAAGTAGAGGGATCCAGGGTGAGTTGTACTTCAGGCAGGGTGACAGGTTGGGGGGGGAGGGGGGGAAACAAACTTACTCTGACAATCGAAACATTTCCTTTATGTGTTTTAAGGATTAACTCTCTCATCTTCACTTTGCTCATAATTCCCGTACTTGAAGCTAAATCCCTATAGTGATCCCATTGTACAGTGGTTGTCATGGTGTAGGGGGGCCTCAACTATTGCTCCTGACAGCTCCAAAGGGCCGCACATAATATTCTCTATGCAAAAAAAACACTGTCAGAGACTTCAGACATACTAGAGGAGAAAGTCTACAGAAGATAGTTAGAGACTTTGGACATGCTACATTAGACTGCTAGAGATCATTGTCATTAAAGCCTCCTTACAAAATCATGCTTCCATTGCTCTGACTGCTAGGTTCTGCAAATGGTCACTCAGCAAGAACCAGAGGACCTCAGGTTGGGCACCACAGCTCTAGTAGGTGCTTTTTTGCAGTAGACAGTAGAGACCCTACAGTCTGCTGTATTTACTTAGCAGACACCTAGAGAGAACACACATGGATTGACCCATAGATAGAAAATTGATTTAGTGAAGGCAGGGACCTGACTGTTCATTGATTCTCATACAGGCACTCATTTTGGGATGGGTACATAAAATAATCTTTATGTACATTAAATATCAAATATAACCTTCTAACTGGCGTGAGACATTCCTTTTTGTAGAAATATATTTCTATATATTGAATATGGTTGCCTGCTACTTAAGCTTCTCCACCCCCCCCCCCCCCCCACACACACACACACACACACACACACTGTGAACTCAGAGTCGAGTGAATTTTTTTTAGAAATGCAGGGGTTAATGAATCACTAGAGGAGCTTCAGGTGCTGGCTGAGTGATTTATATCCCACCTACACAATATGAAAGGTATTTTTCAAATAATGGCCTTGATTTATTAAAGGAGAACTATGAGGTGAGTGCTTTTCAGTTGTAGCCGACCTGTGACAATGAAACTGTCACAGGTCGGCTCAGTAGATCGGGAAGTGAGCGAACACATACCTGCGTTCACTCACGTCTCGATCCTGTCACGGCAGAGAGCCGTGACAGGGGAGGGGCTGGATTCCCCCTCCCCGCTCTTATCCTCCAGCGCTGACTGGCGGAATGGACAGGGGAGGGGGCAGGTACAGCTGGCTCTGCC
>NW_017309849.1:23127-32099 GCF_000935625.1 Nanorana parkeri | reverse complement strand
GACTCCCCCTGCCACTTTGTTTTGAGGCCAGCAAACCTTTTCCACTCTTTAGACATTTGTGGTAAAGGTGTTGCATTATGTTGATTTACTTGATTTATATACCCATTCAATGTAAGAATCAGAACAATGTTCTCTTTTACAGTTCTCGCACACGTGTGAAAATAAAGCTTTGATCATCATTAACAAGGAGTCATTCATTTCCAGAGAAGGGTGCGGTCTTCATTGCCAGGACATTGGAAAGACTGGCGTGATGCTTCAATTACAAATTAACAAATCAATTTTAAAATGATAAATTAGATTAAGCGGTGTACTTATTTAGAAACAGAGTTCAGACAACACAGAGGTCTTGACTGACCAAAATTAGGAAAATACTGCCTCAGTATGTATAAATATTATTACAATGCAATGAACCAAAGCAACCATTCGGAACTCATCTTTTAGTGATCTGAATATAGTACAGTAAAATGTGAATGGTTTCTAGGAATAACATCACTTTGAATATTATAATTAAATTAGCTCAACATCCCACAGGAGGCAACTGTTAGACCGCAATGATTATCAAGTTCAGCATTCCTTCCTGCAATAGGTCAAAGACATAACCATCAACGTAGAACTAAAGCTAAAACATGTTTTTTTTAATTTTAAGCAGAGTAAGGGACAGTAACAACCGGTCACCTTTCTTTTTTTTTGCATCCATGTCCCATTGGAGAGAATTCAACAGTAAGTTAGAGGAAATCCCAGAACTGGTGTCCCATTGGAAGATTTTCCATCTATTGCTGTTTTGATAACAACCCAAAATTTGAGCTATTCTTTCACTTTCAGTAATAACAGTCACCAGAACAAATAGAGAGGGTGAATCTACCTAATGCTCCCTTCACACTTGTGCACAGACTTGCGGCACGTTGTTTCCCGAGTTTGGCACGCATCTTCACTGATTCCCATTGGGTCCCTGGACACAGAAAAGAAGTACATGTTGCAAATTTGTCAAAATGCATTCTGCATTTTTTCCCCTCGCGTTCGTATAGATGGAAAAACCACATTTGCTCTGCTGCATTTGGGGTGCCATTACCTATGTTCCACACGTATTGCGAACACGCGTTGAAGCGTGATCATTTGTACACCTTTGATGTGCGAGCACGATACGCCACAGTCTGAACAGAGCCTAACAGGGACACAAACAACAATAAACACCTGGCAGGGGTTCTGGTCCCTCTCCACTCTAACCAATATACGAATATATATGAATGTATATGAATATTCATACATGATTATTATTATTATTACTACGGGTATTTCTATTGCCCTGTGAATTTTATGCAGCACTTTATATACTTCTCATTGATATCAGTCCTTGCCTTCATAGAGTTTACAATTTAGGGTCTCTATCTCATATGCATACATACTAGGGCTATTGTAGACAGGAGTCAATTTACATAACAGCATGTCTTTAGTGTCTGGGGGGAAACCAGAGAGCTGGAGGAAACTTACATGTAAGCACAGGGAGACCATGCAAACTCCAGGCAGATAGTGTATTGACCAAACCTGGAACCTCGGTGCTGCAATGCTGATGTGCTAGCCATTGAGCCACTGTCAGACCAATAATGTCTCTTTCTTGATCGGAGCAATACTTAAAGCCCAACTCCAGCCAAAAATGTTGGTCACTGTGGTGGTGATTGTAAGGTAAGAACAGATCTGTAGATGGCATGGGTAGGTGCGGATTTCGCCAGGGGGCCTAATTTAAAACAAATGGTATACTGTATATTAGTTGCTTTATTCATAAGTATGAATTTACTATTACAGTATTATGTCCCTGTTACCTCCCCTAATCTATTTTTTTCCACTCAGAGGTTCTAAACATGGAATGTGTACCACTTGGTATACTCATCCTCACTGCCAGGGGTATTGGTCTTGCTTTAAATGGGAGTGTAGAGGACTAGAGGGTACGCTTGTGCCACCATATACCTAGAAGCGAAGTCCAACCAGGTTTTCTCAGTATTGTGCATCTTGTCATTCGGATGTCACAAGCCATGTGTATAGCAGTTTGTTCCAGGATGTGGGTCCACCCTTTGTAATGCTGAATAAAAGCAAACTCAGAGATCATTGTTTACTCAAGTTGCAGCTGAGTGCACAGTTTGTTTATTACATTCTGTTTAATCAGTTCAACATCACCGTCCATTTTTGTATTGTAATTTACAGTATTAACAAGTAGTATAATGGCTTCTCTCTCCAGCTCTCATCCACTTAAAATAGTTTGCAAGACCCTTCATAGGAGTCAGTACATCTAATGTAGACACACGAAGCATCTTCTCAGGGCAGTGTTCATTTTGACAGCAAATTTCAATTTAGTATTAGTCATAATCTTTTGACTAAAATGCCATTTAGTTTTAGTCATATTTTAGTCATCTGAATTGTTTTAGTTTTAGTCGACTAAATATCATAAGATTGAAGTCGACCAAATCTACAGTAGATATAGTCTACTAAAATCTAGTGTGTTTAGTTAAAGAGTAATTTAAGAATACCTCTAGAATTCTCAATCTCATTATATACTCCTGGAGTAAACATCTGTTAACCAGTTATTACTTATGGTATTAGGGTTTGAACATGCAATACAGACACAGATTTAACTGTTGTAATATATAACATGTCTTTATCTTAAAATTAGATTAAACCAACTCTTATAAAGGAACAATAATATTGAGTATTTTCAACTAGGGGCCAGTAATTAGATATGCATTGATTATAACAACTTGCATATGACATTCTTCATTCTTTCTAGCAGAAGTACAACTCTAAACTATTCAAATAAAAAATGGTATTAGCTGTAATGCCATTGCACATACTGTATTACCTATTAAGCTGGCCATACACCTTACAATTATCTGCAGATTTTCTGTGCTCAGATGGAAAAGGTGCAGCAGATTCCTCCATCTACACTTAACTGTGTGAATGGAGTAATCTCCACCTGGGCCAATCTGTTGCACTTTTTCCATCTGACCACAGAATCTGCAGATAATTGTAAGGTGTATGGGCACCTTTAGCCGTCCATTCAGGATCGAACCGGAACTGGAAGTTCAAAGAGATTAGTTTTGATTGGATCTCTTCCGAAATCATCTCTCCCTAACATTTTAGTCTAGTTTTAGTTTGTCGACTAAAATATCACTATACTTTCATTATAATTTTAGTCATCATAACTTAGTTTTTAGTTTGTTTTAGTCACTGAAAAAGTGTCCTTGACTAAAACTATTACGGAAATGATTAGTCGACTAAATTAATATTTTCTCAAAGGACCACTCAACATGATGCAAGCACATGCGGTTTGGAATAGATGCCTGTTGCTGGACACATCTATTCTGCATCCAGGGACAATCATCCATCCTAAACTAAATGTAATCTTACCATGTGCAATTACATGAGGATTGCTGCTGAGAGATGCAGCTGCTGTCACCCTGCCATTACATAGTTACATAGTTACATAGTTAGTCAGGTTGAAAAAAGACACATGTCCATGGAGTTCAACCTATCGAGTTCATTGACTTTAATGGTTACAGCAGCTGCATCTGAATGGGACACCTGGGATTAGGGATACACCGATACCGTTTTTTCAGTATCGAGTACCAATATTTTTTTCCGGTTTTCGCCGATACCAAATACCGATACTAGCATCCCGTGGTACCGTGGGCCTGTTTAATTAGGTCATGACCCGCCGCCCAGACTCATGATTGCCTAGGAAGCCAGTGTTCTATCAAAAGAACACCGGCTTCATTCTCCCTCGTGACACTGCGAGGCAGCCTGGCTTTCAGACCATATAGGAAGCCGGGCGGCAGGTCATTATCCGTTGCCCGGCTTCCTGATTGGTCAGGAAACCAGGCTGCCTTGCAGTGTAGCTATGCAGCACGAAACCAGCTTCCTAACTAATCAGGAAGCCAGGAGGCGTGTCATTACCCGTTGCCCAGCTTCCTGATTGGCCGGGAAGCCGACTCTATGTTCCCTCGCGGCACTGCCAGTCAGAGGGAATCTCCCTCGGACCGGAAGTTCTGGTATCAGGATAAGTATTGGAGCATTTGGGTGAGTACAAGTACGCACCCAAATGCTCAGTATCGGTGCATCCCTACCTGTGATTCCTGCTGCAGGAACGCGTAGGCTCTTGCCGCAGGAATCCCCAAATACTGAATGGAGCAAACAGGCACTTGTGTAAATATGGGGCTTTAGTCTCATAATGAGGACACACGTTACCTGTTCCAGTGACTGTCTAGGAAAGGAATCCCCCAACTTTCTAGAGATTTCATCTAACTTCTTGTTGCATCCCTGGGACAGGAACATGGAAATCTTTCCAATGGGACGTTTGGCATAATGTTATTATTAAAAAATAGTAATCCACGTAGTCTGCCAGAATGATTTTGTGATATTCTAATAAAGAAATAAGTTGACCTGTATTAGCCATTTTGTTTGGGATATCCAAAGTTACATAGTTAGGTTGAAAAAAGACCTTCAAGTTCAACCTACAGAGCCAGAAGGCAAAGAAACCACTATAAAGCATGGTTCAATTTGTTCCAATATGGAAAAAAAAATCTTTCCTGATACCCTAAGGCAATCAGATATTCCCTGGATCAACAATCTCTGGTGCTTAATATACCTTTAAGAACTCAATATCCAGTAATATTCTCTGCATTTAGGAATACATCCATTTTTGTTTTTTTAAACAATTAGCTGAGATAGCTAGAACTAGTTCCTGAGGAAGCCTATTCCACATTTTCACAGCTCTAACTGTGAAGAATCATTTCCATATGCAAAGGTTAAAGAACAACTCCGGGATTTTGAAAAATTAACCATTGCAGTGGGGCTTCCTGCCTGGGGTTAACTGCTTGTTTTTCTCTAGGGGTGAAAATAAAGAAGATACCCTCACCCGATCCTCGGTCTTGCAGCCGCGACCGCTCACCTCTCTGCCCCTCTGCTCTGGCTGTGGTATGTCCTTTGGCGTCTTAATGTCTAATAGATCTGTATTAGACGTGATGACATCACAGGTCCTTAGACCGCTGGAACCCGGGAGAGAAGAGGCAGCAAGGACCAGTATAGCAGCCAGGTGGGATCGAGGATCAGTTGAGTATTTCTCCTTTTTTTTGGTCCCTAGACAAAAGGAGCACGTAACCCTTGTAGTGCAGGGTAGTTCAACTACAAGGATTAATTTTTAAAACAACCTGGAGTTGTATTTTTAAACCTCTTTTCCTCCAGATGCAGAGTGTCCCCCTGTCCTTCGACATGACCTTAAAGTGAATAATTTTGCACCAAGTTCACTATGGACCATTTATGTATTCATACATGGTGATCACATCCCCCCCTTATTCGCCTCTTTAGTTCATTTTATTACCATTCATAGTTTACTCAATCATTTTGTGTTTCCCTCAGGACTCTGCGGCCTGCAAAACGACACTTCCTGGTGATGATTAACAAAAACAGGACAGGTAATCATTAACTAATAACATAGAATTTCCTCATAAAATTATTGTCGTATTGTCGTAAATAGAAATTGTATCCGTCCTTTATGTTCATAGTATCTGTGTACCAGTGCAGGTGTAGACCACGCATCCTCTATTATTGTAAAAATATTAAAATGAAACTGGAAAGTAATAAGAAACCACAAGAAATAAAAAAAAAAAGCTGTGACTTTTTAATATACTCCTTTAAAGTGATATTAAAGCTTCATTTTTTATTTTAATTTTCCATAGGAGGCCCACCTTCTTATAAATCTTTTTCTTAAAAAAAGCTTCAATTTCTTGTTTTCTAGTGGGTCCCTGTATGCTCTACCCCCCGCCCCCTTGCATGGGCGCCTCCATCAGCTAAGTGGCTGCTATGGATGCACCCATGCGTATGTGTTCCCGCAGTGGCTGTGTGCCTCCATAGACACACACAGCCCTGTGACAGGCCATGCCCCTCTTGTCCTCCGTAAAGGGTGATTGAGGGCAGAAGGAGCCTATGACTCCTCTGCCCTCAGTAACCTCCCCCCCGCAACCAGGAAGTTCGGGGACCGGCGGCGGCGACAGCACTGACAGGTAAGTGTGGGGGGGACAGGAAAAACTAAAAGCTACTGATAGTTTTTTACCTTAATGCAGAGAATGCATTAAGGTAAAAAAAACAAGCAGCCTTTAATACTACTTTAATTTCCTTTATTAAAGCCGACTTTTCCCCTTTTCTTAAAAAACCACCAACGCTATCTAAAAGTATTTATGGAAACAAGTACGCTTGCATATATCAACGTGCCTTTTTTTTTGCATATCTTGCCACATTCCCAATTGAACTGTTCTACTTGTGCCGAGCTTCCATGACGCTATCTTTTAAACGTCATCGATTGCTGGCTTCTTCTTCCTTGTACCCTGTGCTGGCATCTGTGCCAGTGTAGGGGAAGGAACAAACAAATATATGAATTAACAAAATCTTGTGGGATTTCCTTAATGCATGCATAGATCTGTATCTGCTTCCTTGACACTAGATGTCATCTATCTGAGAAAAGAAAAACATACTTTGCCAGGAGATGTCACAGTGCATACATGAAAATATCTCCAGAAGGCACCGGTGACATAACCTTCCCAGGGGGCAGTGTTGAGGCCCTGGCTACGTCACCAGTGCCTCTAAAGACCAAGAGGCGACAGCCAAACTCCGAGCACGCAGAGCTGCATGCACCACTGATTTTTATAGGGTTATTCACAAAAGGGTGAAGAGTTTGGAGAAGGCAGGAGACGTGAACAATCTAGGACAACATCGCTGAACAGAAAAGTGAACTGAATTGGAGAATTTTTCCAAATCAGCAATTTTGACCTAAAGTGTTAATTTTTCCTGCCTTCTCCAAACTATTCACCCTTTTGTGAACAACCCTGTTACTGTTGGATGGAAAAGGTCCACTTTAATATATTACCATACATACCGTACATTCAGTACTAGGAAAATGCAACTGTAAATCCCATCAGCAAGGAGAACACAGAAAAGAAGCACTGCTCCTCAATGGCTCCTCCTCAGGAAAGGAATGAGCCCGGTGCTTGCCGCTGGAGCACATCCTAGCTCCAATATGAGTCTATAAAAACAGAAGAAAAGCTGTCTGCACACCAGATTCTACTGGGATAATTTATTGAAGCTTGCACCACATCACTGGTCCGCCCCCTCTGATGAGTTTCACCCAATCACAGGCTCAGTCGTGGGCACTGCAAGACTCTGAAAATCACAGGCATGTCTTCCAGAGACAGATACCTGATAATATGTCTTCCTTGTTTCTCTGTCATAATGGATTGTTCATATATTTAATTGTAAAATCAACGATCAAGCGGTCAGCTCTTGGGCTGAATTTGCTGGGACCCGGGCAGTCCTGGAAAAATCAGGGGTCATTTGAATTCTAATCTACTTGTAGATTATTTTCCTTACAGTGGGGTGATTGATTTCAATTGATCTGTTGATCTTTTTAAATCCCATGCCAGACTCATAGGCATCCACAACCGTTTTTTTTCTTAGAGGGCCCTTTTGATTTTGGCATGATGATACCACACTCATCAATAGCAAAGAGAACATCATACCCTAGATATCTGCAGTATATCATAAAATTTGTAAATTTCAATTATGTTTCTCAATCATGCCTCATTGTATAAGTCTCTGAATGTCATCTTTATATGAATGAACTTTATTAGTGTGGAGTGAGCTTATAGGGGAATCATGTTGTCAATTTTATTAATTCTATTTACTTTTTAAATCAAATAAAATTATATTTTCTAAACAAATGTTTGGTTTGTAAGTTGTCAGTCGGCTGCCTAAAAACCCCCAACTTTTCTCAAATTTTATGATATACTATTTCCAGGGGTATGGCATCCTGTGCCTTGATTTAGGTCATTCCACTTAAAATCTAGATATCTGCAGGTTGAATAAGAAACGTTCCACTTGCTTACTCCCTAGGCCAGCATTAGGGGCGTTCCGAGGCCGGGTGTCACCCGGAGCGGAGACCGGGTCACACCCCGCCGCATGCGCAGCCATCTAATTGACTCATGCTGGTGGCCATCTTGGTGATGGACACTGGCAGAGAGAGGAGGGGACGTTCACCCGGCAGGATGAGGTATGCCGCCGGGTCTCCTCCTCTCTCCCGGCACTGTCGGGCTCTCGGTCCATGACCGAATGCCCAACTTTTTAGAAGGGGTGACACCAAAATGATTGTCAATCATTTTGGTGTGATCCCTCCAATGGTGTCATCCGGTTGCAGGCCGCACCCCCTGCACCCCCCTTGTGACGCAACTGGCCCGCCTTTACACCTGTGCATTCTATGAATGCATGCCAAATGCGCACAAAAACACGCACTTTGGCACATGTTGATGGAAATGCCACCAAACGCACAACAAAATGCCCATTCATTTCTAATGGCACCCCAAATGTGGCCAGGAAGATGCACATTTTTGCTCCGCGTTTGCCTGCAGTAAAATGCGCACAAAAGAAGAAGCAAAAAAAAGTGCAACGCATCTTGCAAAATTTGCTACATAAGTTTTTGTCACGTTTGTTGCGCGTTCAGGCCCCATTGACCTCAATGGGGATGTGTGGCAAATGCAGCACATGAATGCACACAAACACGTGTGAACATGGCACGTGTCCACGGAATGCACAGGTGCAAATGCGGGCTAAGGAGGTTCCAGTCACTGGAATATAATCTGGACCATCTGATTCTAATTTCATGAACTTGAAGTGGTGGTAAATGTAGGAGTGTAGTTACTTTTTCCTTGTGACGAAAGGATACACCATGTTAGGTTTATGTGTCATTTGCTCAAAGTTTTCACTTTATCTGGATGAAGATCTAATTCTTGCCAGTTCAAATACTGTAAGTTGAAAAAGTCAACAATTTCCATGGTGGGTACTTTCTTACAAGTCTAATATACAGTGGCGTCAGGGCAGCCTTCAGAAATTTCGGGACCCCTTACATGGCTTTAGGCCGGGCCCCACCCCCCGCCCTGTCG
>NW_017309849.1:14391-23103 GCF_000935625.1 Nanorana parkeri | reverse complement strand
GTTGCGCGCCGGACTCTGGGCTTAGTTGCGCGCCGGACTCTGGGCTTAGTTGCGCGCCGGACTCTGGGCTTAGTTGCGCGCCGGACTCTGGGCTTAGTTGCGCCCCGGACTCTGGGCTTAGTTGCGCCCCGGACTCTGGGCTTACTTGCGTTTACATAACATGTGTGGCGTAATTTTTGTTTTTGCATGTAGGCGCATCCTACGCATGTTTGTGTTGTATGTGCGTGAAAGGGGAAACGTAAAAAAATATTTTTTTGCATTTTTAATTTTTTTTATGTTACTTTAATTTTTTACCTTTTTTTTACACTCAGCGTTATTGCTATCACATAGCGGGCTAAAAAGCCCCTTATGTAATAGCACATATGTGACAGGTCCTCTTCATGGAGACATCAGGGGGTTTTCATACCCCTAATGTCACCTAGGGACCCCAAAGAAGCTGATGAAGCTTAGATCTGCTTCACCAGCTTCTTCTTCTGGTTCTAAGGGGTCGTCCACACCACTTGCAGTGCGTCCTGGCCCGATTCTGGCCGGAACGCACTGCATCACATTGCGGCCGGCTCAATTTTTGCCGGGTAGGAGGGGGAGTGGAGGGCCATGGAAGTGAATGGCACCATAGCCACGCCCTCCGGCCACAATGCGATCGCCCACACGGGATCGCAGGGCATATTGTGCCTGCGTCCCGATGCGGTCAAAATAGTGCTTGCAGCATTTTGACCGCACCACACCGGAACGGCCTGGGCTCACACGAGGGACAGATGAGCCCAGGAAGCTGACGCACCGTACAAGCGATTCAGCGCCTGTACAGACGCCAGATCGCTTGTATTTAAAGAGCAATCGTCAGTTGTTTAACACGTCAGTTGTTTAACATGCTACAAGAACATAGCTTTAGGAGCAGCCGTGTTCTTGGTATAACCACTTCCTGTGGATGACGCACAATTACGTGAACCCGCGGGAAGTGGTTAAAAAAACAAACAAACAAAAAAAACCACATGTGTAATGAAACACGCACATATCACACACACTCATTAAAAAAACACACACATAGCTTCATTAAAAAAAAATAAAAAATCACACACATTCATTTAAACACACACAAAAAACACACACACATTAACAATTAAAATAGTTTTTTTTAAAAACATCCCCCTCTCCTGCTTACCTGTTTTGCAGGAATGGGGGCTGCATCCCTGGGCTTCAGTGGAGAATCAGTGTCATCTGCACTCCGGCTGAGCAGACATACTAATCGATCCCTGCCTGTTAGCAGAGGCACCACGAGGGAGCGATCAGTATGATCTGCATCAGCAAGAGGTGCAGATCATACTGATTCCCCACTTGACGACCACCAGGGAATGATTTTCATTCAATATATTGCCTGTTCGGCAATATATTAAATGATATGTGGGCGCTTGCCAGGTTTAAAGATGGCCGCCGCTACTCGCCATCTTTAAAAACGAATGTACAGTGGAGAGACCCCCTGGGGACACCGGAGGAGGCATCCCAGGTGAGGTTCTGGAGCGTGCGGGTCCCGGCCTCCTCGGGTGCTGCGGGGGGCCCGGCCACATCCTGGCCTGTCACTTGAACGGATACTCATGTAAGGTGCCCGGGCCGGGCCCCTAAGCCTGGTCGGGCCCCTTACATCAAGGGGGGTGCGGTCCGCACCCGGGTGACACCATTGGAGGGGTAACACCAAAATGACTGACAGCCATTTTGGTGTCACCCCCTCTAAAAAGTGTCAGGAGAGAGAAGGGGACCCGGCGGCATACCTCATCCAGCCGGGTGAACGTCCCTTCCTCTCTCTGACGGCGTCCATCACCAAGATGGCGTCAATTAGACATCACGCGCATGCACGATGATGTCACTGTGGGGTGTCTCCGCTCCGCGTGACACCTGGCCTCGGGACACCCCTGCCACTATATCCCCCTTTTAAGATATTTCTACTATTATTTCATGTCTCTGATTGCATACTGCAGATATCATTTACAATTCAGTCCATATATAAAGTAAAGGTTGAGTCCAAGCAAGTCTATGACTCATATGCTGTGTTATCCGTTCCATATTTTACATTTTGGCAACTGACATCAGAATATTTTTTTTACATTTTTAGTAGTTAAACAGAAAATGATTATAAACAGATGATGACTCAAATGTTTAACTATTAAGTTATTTCACCACAGAGCTCAGGCTGGTTTAAGAAAAAAGATGATTTGTCTTTTGTAGATGAATACAATTATAACAACACATAGCAGGGAGCCATTACATTTTAATTACATGATGGCTGCAAATCAAATGTTCTTTATATGGTAATGATACTAATGATACATTAACCATCAGAACCATCACAGATGAGAACCGTTCCTTTTAAAGTATATCTAAAGCAAACACCTTTTTTTGTTTTGAACAGAGTGGTGAGAGGTTAGAATCCCTGTCAGTTATTGTTGCTTGTGTCTGTTATTGCATTGTATCTATATGGTGAGCAGCACTGTGACCCTAGGACAGGAATTGTGTTAGGATGATAGAATACCTCCCCCTCTCCTCATCTCTATAATGTAAAGAGGAGGTGTTCAGTGGCATCACAAGGGGGGTGCGGAGGATGCGGCCCACACCGGGTGACACCAAAATGACTGACAGTCATTTTGGTGTCACCCCCTCTAAAAAGTCAGGCACTCGGTCATGGACAGTGTCAGGAGAAAGGAGGGGACCCGGCGGCATACCTCATCCCGCCTGGGGAACGTCCCCTCCTCTCTCTGCCGACGTCCATCACCAAGAAGGCTGTGCACGCGCGATGACGACACAGGTGACACCTGGCCTCGGGAAGCCCCTGGAGTTGTTGGGTAGTCCACGGAGATAGCTGGGAACAATGCTGACAGATTACAGTGCAGCAGAGGCAGAAAGAAAAAAAAGTTATCAGTTTACAGGATATTTGTCAGGATCATCAGGTATTTTGGCACTTAAGAAATATCAAATAAATAACAAAACACTTTTAATGGTATATTTCATACACTAAAAGGGAGCAGATAAGGGAAGGTCATTGTATGAATTAAATATATTTTAAACATAAGTTTTGATGATTTGGCTTGTAGAGTAGTCTGATGCACCATTATAATCGGTAGATAGTGCAGAGGTTAGCATGGTGCCACAGCTCACAGATTTTACCTTCTACAGCTGAATATGCGTACAATACATGAGTGTCAGGGTCGTGCTTGCATGTCTTACCATCATCTGAGCTCTGTGGCCAACATTACAGTGACATTAATATACTAGGCAGTCACCACAAAGGGAATCCCATTACACGCTCCATCTACAGCCATTTATCTCTTCTCACTGGTGTGAACAGAGCCCCAGAAATCCCATATGAAAGCACTGTGATGCAGCTGCCAACCTAAACGGACTGCATCAGAACTGCATCTGGTGTGAACTAGCCCTTATAGAAACCCTTGCATGTGCTAGAGATAGGTATAGTGTAGGGATGTCCCAATACCATTTTTTAAGACTAAGTACAAGTACTTTCCCTTGCCGATACCAATTACCGATACTTTTTCTTAAAGGGACATGTGACCTTTTCCCCAAAACAACACAGACTGATCATTTTAGGGCAGTTTCTCACCAGGGCTAAATACAGATGTCCCCAAAGCCGAACACATGTCTCCACTGCAGAACACATGTCCCCAAAGCCGGATACATGTCCCCACAGCAGAACACATGTCCCCAAAGCCCCTGCAGGCACTCCACCTCACTAGCGATGCTGGGACTAGGCCTCCTCCACATCTGGACTGGCGATGCTGGTACCCGGCTTCCTCCACTTCCAGACCCCGCGATGCTGGGCCCCGGCCTTTTCCAACGGCAGACCGTCTCTGTTGGTCATCCGGCCGACCATCTCTGCTGCTGGGCCCCCCGACCTCCTTCCTTCTCCTGGCCCAGTCCTCCCCTGTCAGTGGGTGGCAGGAACCCCCAGCTTATAGTACTGGCTGCACCGCCGGTAGTTCCGCCCCTGGGGCTGTCCATGGCTGTGCCTGCACTGGGAAGGAGGAGGAGATAAAGAACCGCACAGGCACTGCCATGGACAGTTATCTGCAGGTCTCCAGCAGGCTGCCGAGGTCCCCACAAGCGTGGGAACTCTGACAGCCACTGCTGTTTAAAAATTTAAAAGGCCTTTATCGACCTTAAGAATCGTGGGATTTTCACAAGTACAAGTACTCGTGAAAATGCCTGGAATTGGCCCCGATACCGATACTAGTATCGGTATCAAGACATTCCTAGTATAGCATGCATGTGGATGTACTGTATGTATTAGCAGCCTCTATGTTTATGTATTGTTTTACCTGTAACAAAGTAGTTTTGTGTACATAGCATTTGTTGTATAGTAAAATTACATTAAATACTACTGGGTCAGTTTCCTTGGCTTCACTACAGGAATCAAATAAACAAATGGCTGTAAACCGTTGCCTGGCTAAACACCTAGCTTATCTTGCAACTCTTGGACTTTACTGCGCCCACATATTTCCTGTAAACTCCTGATCTTATGATTCTGCTTTAAATGATCATTCGTTTCTGATTCCCTCATATGTTTCTTTGGAGATGGTTCCCACAGCACTACATAAAGGAAATAACAAATGTTGTAATTTAGCTTTAATGTGATGGGGAAGAGCACTTGCTTTGAGCAACAAACGCTTGCGTGAAAGATGAGGTAGTAAGTGAGACTTCTAAACTGATTAAAGCTTCAGTAGAGACTTGATGCATATCAGGAACAGTACAGAGGATCTCTGTATCTCCATGTTGATGTTAATTTTTACTATTAAATCAAGGGAGTACTACAATCAGATTATGCAAACAAGATACTGTTATAAAGGATTTGGCCCTGAGAAATTCCCAGCCTTTTAAGCTGCAATTTAAGTACAAGGAAATGTATTCACTGTAAATGGGTAAGGATTATTATTATTATACAGGATTTATATAGCGCCAACAGTTTGCGCAGCGCTTTACAATATAAGGAAGACATTACAATTCAAGACAATATAGTAAGGAGGGCCCTGCCCCTGAGGGCTTACAATCTAACGGGAGGGGGAAGTGATACGTGATACGTCCCTCTTGCACTGTGTCTATTTTGCCTGTTTGTAGTAATGTGCCTCTTGCCTTTTACCATCCCCAGTATGTAGTCCTTCAGTGTAGGCTCTACAACGTACTATATCTGTATCAGTCATGGCCTTAGAGTTTTTGCTGTAGAAGGCTGTTTAGGGAAGCTGCCATAAAGGCACAAATTGCACATCTCTAAGAACCCCCAAGGTAGCAGAACATTTGACAGGTAGTATGGCCTCTAATGTTGGAGGGAAGCCTAAAAAAGCAGAGTGGACTGGCTAATATTATGCAGCCCGGACTAGATTTAACGGCCTACAGGTGGGACTAGCAGCCAACTTGTGGTTGACCTTGTTGGGTGTCACAGTCAGTGAGCAGTCTTGTCAGGGGATTATTAAGACCCTCAGATGTTAGGCCTGAAATCTGGGCTGCTAGTACAATATGAAGCCTTGTTGGGACTAAAATAAGGAGCATATTCCTTGGTGGTAGCTGCACATAGTAAGTGGCGGCAGTCACACACACACACACACACACACACACACACACACACAGGAAGCCCATTTCCTGTGCTGCCCTGTGATGCTCAGTGTTTTTGTACAAACACGCATAAAACGTACCGTATATACTCGAGTATAAGCCGAGATTTTCAGCCCATTTTTTTGGGTGAAAAGTGCCCCCCTCGGCTTATACTCGAGTCAGCGCCAGCGCGTCTTCTTACTTACCTCGCCGAGCGTCGCGTCACTGCTGCTCGGTGTGCGGCGCTCCGAGCGGGGTCATCTGGCAGTCTCCGGGTCCTAATTTAGGTGATCAGTTTTGTACCCCCTTTTCCACTTACAGAGCTAGGTTATTTTTCTTTTAAATAAATATTAATGTATTTTAATGGTATCTATCTACCAGTAGCTGCCTCATTTCCCACCCTCGGCTTATATTCGGGTCAATACTTTTTCCCAGTTTTTTTGGCTAAAATTAGGTACCTCGGCTTATATTCGGGACGGCTTATACTCGAGTATATACAGTATTATATTTTTGGCTTATGTATGAATTCTGGAAGCACGAATAAAAAGCGATGGTGTGGTTTTATTCCAAGAGGACTCGCTTTTGTATCTCTGCCTGGGTCAGTTGGCTTGGAAAGGTCAATAAGAATGCTTTCTCTCTTTATTTAGCTTTACATTTTTAAACCACCTTTGCAGGTAATTTGACGTTGGGGATAGCAAACCTTCCATTTTCAAGGAAAGGTCCAGTTTAAATGGTGATAATCGTGGAATATGCCTGGGCAATGTGCATCAGCACAGCAGATAATAATTGCCTTTGGCGGAGCATGTGAAAGGATGATTTACAGGCAGGAAATTGCAGGAGACAATTGTCACCCCATACCATAAAGTGCACACACAAGGACCTATATATCGGTATCATTAGCTGTCATTTTTGTTAAAACAATTTAGATAAAAACAGGGTTTCCAAGTGATATTATCATGTTGAAGCTCATATGAGATTTTAGTAATTGGCATAGCTGGGATCTTGCCGGAAATGACCCGGCAATACCGGAATTGAAATCCTGTTGCTGGGTCATTACCAGAATTGCAAAAATCTCCAGGCTTTGCAAGCAAATAAGTTCTGCATGTGTGGTTTTGTCTTGTGAGTCACACACAGACACACACGCAATCTCCTTGTCACGGTCTACCTCTTGAAGAGGAGAGGTGTGAGCTGAGCACAGCACTCAGGTGCAGGAACAGAAGTGGAGGCAAGGTAAGATGATTCTACTGGTTCTACAAAGCACTCACTACTTACACTGGATGTACATCGCTATTCAGCCCGTCCACAGTCCACTATGAGCAGTTTGGGGAAGAGGGGAGAAGGAGAGGAGGAGGCTGAGACGAGGGAGGCCATGGGCCCTGAAAGGAAACGGGTACCTGAATGGTCAGTCCGCGCTCACCAGGACTCCTCAACGATTTTCCCTAGGACGAGAGGAGGCTGAGACATGGGGGAGGCTGAGGGTCCTCGGGCAGTGCCTGGAAAGTCAGTCCGCCCCTAAAAACATTTCTCTAGGACGCCCTGGCCTTTCAATAACAAGCATGCGAGTAAGGCAGGGAAGGGGAGGGAGTGAGAGTGCAAGCAGCCCAACAAATTGAGTTACCAACTATTAGTTATCGATTATAGACTTTATAGTTGTTTCAGCCTTAATCTTAATACAAATTAGCTACCTAAACATGAGATTGTAGTCCATCACAGGAGTGAGTTTGGAGCGGTGGCTACTTTACAACACTCAGGGACCATGGGGAACAAAAGTAGCCACCCTCCAGAAGGAAGGACAATGTTAGCACAGGTTTAGGGCAGGTTCACACCATTTTCCGGACCAGATCTGGTCCAGAAAATAGTGTGAACCTGCCACAGTTCCAGTGCATTCCAGACCAGACAAAACTAGACATGCAGTATTTTTCTAGTTTGGACTGGAACGGAGCGCACTGGTGTGAACAGAGGCCAGAAATAGCATAGTGGAACATTAGGATAAATTGTGGGTCTGGAAACAATCTGGTCTGGTCTGGAGATTATCTGGATGTGGTGTGAATGGGCCCTCAGGGATTATTTAGGCCTAGTTCACACCAAACGCGTTCCAGATGCAGAGCAGTTACAGAACAGATCAAAACTGCGTCCAATGTATTCCAATGGTATTTTGGGCTCTAGTTCACACCGCAACGTTCAGTTCCAGAGCATGTAAAACAACTGCAACAAGCCTTATTCTGGAACGCATGCAAATGCATACAAAACGCATGCAAACGCCCTGGAACGCAGGCAAAAATGTGGCGAAAAACGCTCAAAACACACTGCACTGCATGTGCAGAAACTCATAAAGATCGGGTCTGAATTTGGTGTGAACAAGCCCTTAAGGATCTACAGCTGAGTGATACACAAATAAGATACATTTTTAATAATAGTTAAGGTAACTGAATGCATTTTTAAGATAAAACTCCTAAGTTTAGTGTCACTTTATTATTACAGTTAGAATTTATTTCTCATCATGGAGTTCACTTGGATAATGGGAATGGTTGCATTACAGACCCTACCTATATACCTTTATTTCCTGATAGCATATTTGGTATGACTCTCTCGAATGTACTGCGTATCTGTTTCAAAATGCTGACTTTCTGTACTTTATCATTGTAGTAGCTCTGTGTACTTTGTGCTTCATATCTAATAAACTTCTTATCATGAAAGAAAAGCAAAAAAAAACTGAATGCTAAGTGCCTGGGCTGGGAGGGGAAATATTACATCCGACAAAGCAGAGGAATTGCAGCTGTGCCTAGCCTCTGCTGTGTGCTGTCCAGCCATAGCATAATACCATATGGTAAAGAAAAAACATGATTAAAAAAAAACAAAACCTGACACGTAAATATAACAACAAAATTGGCAACTGGGAATCCCCCACTCTGGGGCCACCCAGGCCAGAACATTCCACTAGATTATGTGGGGGATGTTGCTGCACAAAGAGCTTTAGGGCTGCAGCTAATGATTATTATCATAATCGATTAATTACCCGACTTATTTTTTCAACTAATCGATTGGTTCGAAAGCAATTTCTCTCCCTCTCTCTCTCTCACCTCTCTCTCACCTTTCTCTCCCCCCCCCCCCCCCCCCCCCCCCCCC
>NW_017309849.1:7185-14270 GCF_000935625.1 Nanorana parkeri | reverse complement strand
CTCTCCCCAACCAACTAATCGATGATGAGAATAGTTGCCAACTATTCTCATCATCGATTATTATCGATTTAGTCGATTAGTTGTTGCAGCTCTAAAGAGATTGGACAAACTGGGGCTCAGAGTGCGGGGGTGGGTTTAGGCCTCATTCACACCTGAGCGACACAAAATAAGCGTGTTTTTGTGCAGCGCGTTTTTGCGCGCTTGTGCACATTTTGCAGTGCGACTGTGCGTTTTTTGCCATTTTACCACACTTAGTGGGAGATATCCAATGGAAAACGGTTCTGGATGTGACAACAATTCCTGTTCCTGTTTCCTGCTTCTGTGGAGAGTGTTCCTGGAGTTTTGGATACCCCTGCACAGGGAATGGTCGATCTACATAGGTTGGGCTGCATGGCAGTGGCCGCTGTTACCACAGTGCTGCTTCTAGAAATGGCGGAGGAAAAGGTTTCCTCCCTCACAAGACGAATCAAAGTCTCACTTTCTGTGGATAGGAGAGTGCTGTCCTCCATCATGGCCACACTGCATGTGAGGAAAGGGGATGGAAAGGGGACGGCTCACAGAAAGGGGACGGGATGATCTTTTTTTTGTTGCAGGAATCTTTAATTCTTTACACATGTGACACTTGTGAAGCACATTTTACGCGTGTCAAAAACACTTGAAATGTGCGACACCATTCAAGACTATGGGGCCAAGGGCTGAATCTGCCCAAAAAGTAGCTCATGTACTTGCTACAAGCCACAGGCGATTTGCTACAGGCGACATGATGCTCAGATATGAACAGTACCATTGAAATAAATGGGGTTTTTTAGGGCGATTTTTTTGAGCGTTTTTATGAGCTGAAAACGCGCTACAAAACGTTCAGTGTGAATAAGGGCTTGGTGTAGCTTTTTCTGAAGCCCGGAGCCATCTGGAGCTACATTGTCCAACCACCGAGATCGGCACAGCCGCGATCGTGTTCGGTTGCACAGGCGCAAACGCGGTGGAAAACAGCCCGGCGTGACTGGGGGATGCCATTCAAAAATAATGGCACCGCCAGCGTGATCGTCAGGATTGTGTGCGTTACCGTGCATGATTGCCGCGCGGTCACGGATTGCCCAGGTATGAACCTGGCCTAATACACTGTCATTTCTATTTCAATAATAAACGTTTCTTGTATCTCCCTCTTATTGACGCTTAATCAAACTGCTTACATACTGTCCAGCCACAGAACAATATTTGTTGCTGCACACCTTATGTTGTAAGATAAAACCTGCCTTATCGCTTTCTATTTGCTGCCTATTCAAGTGCTCACATGCTGTCCTGATGTACATTTGTACCATACACAAAGTGTATATTATGTACAGTTTGGGAATAATTAGGGATATGGGGATGGGATGGGGTTCTGGGCATATACAGTAAGGTTGTGGTTCTGAAGTGTTTTTGTGCTCTCTGTTTTGACATTTTATTAATATTTTAAAACAATGCAGTGTTGTACAACTATACTAATAGACTGTTGTCCAACTGGACACTTTGAATAAGGTTGAGGACTTTAGCTTTATTTTTTTTTTTAAAGTAAACTTTCCTATAGCTTGTAGATTTCTTGTGGCTGCTATTTGCACTGGTCAAATGAGGACTATACCACTTGACAAAAAATCTGGTGTTGCAGCCAAAACTAAAGCAGTGGTTCTCAACCTGTGCAATCTCAGGACCCACATCTGTCCTTGGTCATTAGGTCGCGACCCAAGTCGCACTTCAATGAAACGCACAGCATCGTGGTATCACGAGTTCCGGGCGGGCGATCAAACTTTGGGTGGGAGGTGCGTTTGGGATGCCATTCAAAAGATCCAACCAGTCTTCATACCTTAGGAGGGCTGGAGTGGATCTTCAGCTTGGGTTCCAGTGCGGACTGCTGTGCTGTGATTGAGCCCCATGCATATGTGCAATGATTGTACAGCTCCCTTGCGTGCCCTGCAGAGGTGCAGGGAGCCAAAATGTGACATCACAGCCCTGGCACCTCTAAAGGACAGGCGAGGGAGTTGTATGTATGGATGGAGCTCCCTCACAGCCATAGCCACAGCCCATCCAACCTCAAGCAGACACTCAGCACCGGGCAGCATATTTTGAATGGCTGCTTGGCAAGAGAACTGACAGGAGGAGCTGAGCAGCCTCTCACCTAGCACAGTGGAAGGCACCCGGTGACCCACTGAACATGGGGTCGCGACCCACTTTTGGGTCATGACCCACCAGTTGAGAACCAAGGACCTAAAGAATACTTTTTGAAATTGAAATTAATTGTATTGAGGTGCTATTGCAAAAGTTAAAAAATACAGCATTAAGGCATCTTCCATGTAGTTCCACTTTTGTTGCCAAATTTAAGAAACCCTCACCATATGTTTGTGTTCCCATTCACAGGGCATACCTAAAAATATATTTTTGTTCTAGTTAGTTGTTTCTTTAGAGCAGGTTTATACATAGGACTCTGTAGGCAGTTTGAAATTGTTCAGAAAAGCTTCCAATGTACAATCGGGGAACAGCCTGAGGGACAGTTTTGAGATTTGTAACCCTTTATGCCACTGCCATCTTCTGTCCACGCCACTTTTCAGAGCTCAGGTTCATTGGAGGTTAGTGTCCAAAAATGGCAGGAAGCTCTCTGGACAAAGTCAGCAGCAGAAGGACCCCTTCCAGCATCAGAGGGACCATCTCCAGAGACAGAAGGACCCCCTTCAGTGGCTGAAGGAGCCCCTCGCTTCTCCAAGGCACTGCCCTGTGTCTCTCATACTGCTGGGCAGACACTCTTTGGCTTCACACAGCGATGCCCAGCACCAGAAGTCACTGGAGCAAAACAGAATCATCTTAGAGCTCTTGAGCAGTATTAGCCTAAACAGCAAAGGGAGATCCCCAGCAGCCTCCAGCATGGGACAGCATGAGCCAAGTTTTGAGTCCCTCTCTGACCACCCCACTGAGTACCAATCCCACCACTGGACATCAGTGCCCTCCTTGTCTCTCCACTGATTACCAATCTCACCCTATCCTTCCACTGAGCACCAGTGCCACCCTGTCCCCCCACTGAGAACCAGTGCCACCCTGTTCCCCCACTGAGCACCAGTGCCACCCTGTCCCCCCACTGAGCACGAGTGCCACCCTATCCTCTCGGGTTTCAAAGTTTTTATTGGTTTTCAGTACTTATACAGTTCCACTCACAGACCGCAATATCCTTATATAAACATATAATATATGTATCCTAAACAAGCATTATATCACAATCAATGGTCCTTCAACAGCAACAGGGCTAAAGGATGCTTACCTCTGTCTAATGTGTTAATATAATACCAAAGCCCCCGCAACATGATTCTAAACCCTCATCATACCTGCTATAAAATGGGGGGTCGAATACATTCAATTTTCTCTCTTGCCATTGTAAGAACCGCTGTTAATCACCCAATCTGTGGGTATTAGATCCCTCTGAATGGGTCGTACAAGGCTCCCAACAAGAAGGGAAGTAACTGAAAACACAGTTTCAGTGAAAAATTAAAAGAACCAATAAAAAAAAAAAGAATATATGAACATAAAAAAAAAGATAAAACAATAAGGCACAATATTGCTAATTTATGGACTCGTGGGTTCCTAGGAAAACACACCATAACTTATCCTGAGGAAACAGACAGGCCGCCTGGAGGATTTGCTATCCCTTGATGCATCAGCCAAGGTTTCCAAACTTCTCCAAAGCTAGTGTATCTGTCTTGCAAAATACTGTAGAGCTTTTCATGGATCATGATCCAATTTAATTTGGACAAAACTATGGAGAAAGGTACTGCCACCAAATGTGGATCATAGAGCCCTGCTGATTACATCCTCTAAAGCATAAGGGGCTCGTCCCAGGGAACATGATTGCCAGTCTAACTGGAACACCCTATCCTCTCACAGATCATAAATGCTGCCAAGTTTTGAGTCCCTCTCTGACCACCCCACTGAGTACCAATCCCACCACTGGACATCAGTGCCCTCCTTGTCTCTCCACTGATTACCAATCTCACCCTATCCTTCCACTGAGCACCAGTGCCACCCTGTCCCCCCACTGAGAACCAGTGCCACCCTGTTCCCCCACTGAGCACCAGTGCCACCCTGTCCCCCCACTGAGCACGAGTGACACCCTGTCCCCCCACTGAGCACGAGTGACACCCTGTCCTCCCGTTAACTGTTGCCACACAGTTAAAATGTTGCGGTTTAATTACAAAGAGAAGAGACATCATTGTTTTATTGTTTAATGATGACAGCATCTCAACCTAGGCAAAGTCACCTGACTGGAGCTCAAAGATTGCAATTTAATAAAAAAAAGTATACATTGAAAAATAAATAAAGTCAATTTAAACAAGAAGGAATAATGTTAAATTAAATAGAAGTGTTAAAGTGTGCAATGAAAACTTGATATATAGGGAGAAAGTAATGAACTTCAGGGTTACCGATTATTTTCTCTGTGACAGCTTTAGATTCACTATATATTGTTTGTCAATGCTATTAGTATATATATATATAAATAGATGCTATATATTGTGATGTCACCAAATTATTAATGCAGTAAAATGAGTGAAAGATCCACTTTAATATAATAATGAGCAGAATTTAACATCTAAACGCAGCAACATGAGAAAAAACACAGTGAGAACTACTGTTACAAATGAATTGATTAATGTTCCAGAGAAGGTATTTTCATTTATGGTAATTACATGTATGTTTCAAAATTCAACTGCATTTGTGCTTAGCCTGTAGTCCCTTGCGCATCACCGTTCATGCTGCGAGTGGAGAGGCAGAACTGAATCTAACAAATGCAACTCGCTGATTGAAGGAGAGAGCCTATGGATAACCTCATTAGTGAGCTGCTGCTTTTTTACTATAAAATCACACAATTGATCAAAGTGTTTATATTCACAGGGAAGAAAAGTATTTGTTACTATGTTATTGAATATAGTTTTAAATGCCAACAGTTTAAATACCTGAATTTATGTTTATTCAGCCTCTTGCAATACCCTATGCAGCAGCAGTCAGACTGTGAGAGGAAGGGGCAGGACTAGGAGCCAATCAGGTGTATTGCAAGCAAATGTGATGAGAAAGAAACATGCAGAGTGGAGAAGAGAGCAGAGTGAGCAGAAAGAGGAGTTCATCAGTGTGCTCCCTCACCTTTCACTGTCCAATCACAAGCTGGCCGAGGAACAGAGTTGTAATAAATTGTAGCAGAGTAAAATCAGTCCTTCTCCCTGCCAGATAGATCTGTGCTGTGTGTCAGAGCTGTGTATATCTCAGAACTGAATAGACAGAAATACAAATCCTTTAACAGGTAATATAGCCCTCTGTATCATAGTGGTGTATTTAGCTGTTTGCCTGCAGTTCAGCTTTAATTTCCAGGGTTCTATAGTGTTCAACCAATGATTTTATGTTTGCCATGCACTTTTTTCTTGGAGGGTCACAAATTATTTTATAGTTTACTATACTGAGAGGGCTTGAATCGCTGAGCTGTAACAAAGGCATTATTGCCATAAGGATTGTTACTTTCAGATCTCATTGTTGCAAATAGCAAGTGATATATCTTAGTGAATTGCTGTGATAGTTTTGCTTAAATTGCTGGTGATAAATTCTTTAGAACTTGTTCACATGGGTGGTGACAGAGCAGTAAAACCGTGCAGTTGATGTACGGTTTTAATGCCCCCAGCTGCTCATTGCAATTGTAGCACTGTGGCTGCACAGTGCTGTATACATTGCTGTGGCCACAACTGCATGGATACACGGTTGCGGCATTGTACTTCAATAGCAAATCCCATCAGGACTGGAAAATTGCATACAGTGCTAGAAAAAAGTTATATGCATAAGAACGCATACGAACACTCATGTGTCTACAAAGATGCATATTTTATGCATTAAATTCTGCGCTTGCTTTCCTTCTGTGCCCGTGTGAATGAGTCCTAAATCAAGGCATGATTTTTATTGTAACCAGCAGTCACCTGCACCTAGTATACTCATTAAAATTTTTTTTTCAAGAATGATTGTTTATTTATTTTCTTCTAAATCAACTTACATCACATAACCAAGTTTGTATTATAAATAGTTATACAATTCTAGACAATTCACTCTACAAACGCAAATACAGGCAAAATCCTCATCATTATAACGCTCATCCTCCTCCTCAAAATTTTTTGGTTACAAAAACTTAAGAACCAAACAAACAACAACAGTAACAAAACCGAGAAAAAAAACCCTCTCCCACAAAGGTCGGCTTTAATAAGACTCTATTTTCATTTGTTCTTCTGGGAATAGGTATACTCGTTACTCCTAATTCCTGATACATTTCATTATCTCTGAGGATCCAGTATACTCCCTCCACGGTCTCCATCTATCCACAAATATCTAATACCTATCATAGAGACAGGCTGTAAGTTCTTCCAGACACATTACTCCATTTAACTCATCCAACCACTCCCATATCTGAAGGGTATTTGAGGTCCTCCAGTGCCTGGGGATTACTGCCCTCGCTGCTGCCAGTATAGGACACATTAGTCCTTTTTTCAATTCTTTTACTGACCCGTGGTGCAATGGTAGGAGAGCCACCTCCGGAGTCTCAGATAAATCTAGCCCTGTAATATGGCTACCTAAGTATAGATCTCCAGTATATTCTAATCTGCTGACATGACCACTAAATATGTAGCATTGTCCCCTCCTCCTGACCACATCTCCAACACATTTAGATATTTGAGGGTTCATCTTATGAACAGTTATAGGGCATCTGAACCATCTTGAAATTATTTTAAAGTTTCTTTCCTGCGTTTGTACTTCCATACTAGATTTAAAAGCTGAATGAAAGACCTTATCCCAATCTTCTCCTGTCTTTGTGTGTCCCAACTCACGTTCTCAGGCCTTCGTATAATACGGGTATGTCGGAAAAATTGGGTTAACAAGATATTATATAGTTTAGATACCTTTATGTTTTCTCCCCGCCTTATTCAGACACATAGGGGTCTATTCACGAAGCTGCCGAAGGATCTGGCCGTAGCTTTGGCCGATACTTCGGCTAGCTTCGGCCCCAGGACCCCTTCGGTTCTACATAATAGCCTGTACAG
>NW_017309849.1:0-6297 GCF_000935625.1 Nanorana parkeri | reverse complement strand
ACATGCTGAGCATGTTCGGCCGACCCGAAGCCACACGAAACAAGCCGATGTACGGCTGAAATCAGCCGTACCAGCCTGAAGTGAATAGCCGAACAGTGTTCGGCTCACTTCACTTCTGATCGGTCATTCACTCGGCTGCCCTCGGCAGCTTAGTGAATAGACCCCATATTCTCTAATGGGGTTAGGTCTCTATATACTAAACCTCATTATATATTAGTATACTTATTGTTACTTAACGTGTGCCGTTTGATAAATTTGTCACTGTTGCCCTGATGAAGGAACCCTGCATGGCCCTGAATTGTTGGCTTGATTAATATATGTGATTGATATGTGACGCTGCATCACAATAAACGAATATAAGGATTTGATGTGAAACCTTGTGAGTGGTGGTGATCTCTCTTCTATACAAATCTGTAGTGCACGGCGCCATCTGTGACCATCACTGCGAGCACCACTACTGAATCTATGGTCGTGAATGCTGTAAGGAGTGCAGGGGACACATCCAACATCTGTTTGATAAATACATTTTATTTCCCAGAGTTCCGCTTTGACATAGTGTTTTTTGTCTTTTTGTGTCTCCCCCGTAACAAAGTTTTATTATCTTTTGATCCTGCCAGTAGATCTCTTATTTTCCCACTTCCTGAAACAGGTAAAGTTGCTCAACAAAAGAGTCAGCTACAGTTATAGTCTCAGCTGCTGAATGGTCAAATATGTCAAAATATGGTCGCTATGGCAAAAAGGGAACTATTTATACAACTTTAGTATACACTATAGCTGTAAATGTCAGTTACAATGCTTTCTTTGAGATTGAGTCACTGTTCTGATGGCTCATAAAGGTTGATATACTAAAGGAAAAGAGGCGGCTCACCTAGAAAAATAAAAAAAAACGTTTTTATTAGAGTAGAAAACTAGAATCCATAGCCAGCTTTTTATTGCTGTCTGTGTCCCTGTTGCCGATTTTCCTTCACTTCCTGTCTGAGAAAACAGTTGTCACCAGAACGTTGCAGATTTTCATTCACTTCCTGTCTGAGAAAACAGTTGTCATCAGGACGTTGCAGATTTTCATTCACTTCCTGTCTGAGAAAACCATTGTCACCAGGACAGAAAGTAAAGGAAGATCTCAGGACACAGCCCCAGACAACAGTAAATTCTGACAGGGGTTATAATCCTCTCTATTTAAAAAACAAAAAAACATTGTCTGTTATCTTAGTTATCCTAAGACCACTGCATCGGAGGGGGGAGAAGCCCCAGGGACCGGTGTAAGAGTAAGCTGGCTCCAAAGATCCGGTGAGTATACCTTTGTTATTTTCAGCCCTAGACCAAAGCGAGCATGTAACCCTTGTAGTGGGAGGGGGGTCAATAAATTACCTTGTGTCCTTTAAAATACAATATTTCATATTTACCCAACTAAATCAGATATTAAAAAATATATATAACTTGGTAAAAAAACAAACATTATTGATCATTTTTAGCTCCAACCAATAGTACCTATAGAAAGGGAATATGCATAAAATTACTTTTAATATGAACTGAGCACCGGAGACTAGCACTGGTATGAGCGCAGGAGACATGCACTGGTATGAGCGCCGGAGACATGCACTGGTATGAGTGCCGGAGACTAGCACTGGTATGAGCGCCGGAGACAAACACTGGTATGAGTACTGGAGATAATCACTGGCATGAGCACCAGAGACGATCCCTGGTATGAGCACTGGAGACGAGCCCTGGTAGGAGCGCCGGTGATGAGCACTGGTAGGAGCGCCGGTGACGAGCACTGGTATGAGCGCCGGAGACGAGCACTGGTATGAGCGCCGGAGACGAGCACAGGTATGAGCGCCGGAGACGAGCACAGGTATGAGCGCCAGAGATAAGAAGCATGTACTATTTAAATTTACCAATGTGGTTAATCTCTGAAATGAAACTCTAAATATCTCACTTTCCATTAACATATTTTAGCTTACAGCACAATATCATATTTAGAAGTTTGCGGTCTTGGTTGGATGGTCTGGTGCTCTTCCTGTGATTTCAGAGATAGATGATTCGGTCACAGTTCCTGAAGCACTGCTGCACTGTTTAATAATGTCAACAGGAAGACAAATAGTTAATAAAGCCTTTCAGTAATAGGACACTGCACCGTTCTACAGCAGAAAGCATCAGAGTGTCCTTGGATTTGCATGGATTTGGCTTCGCACGCCACATACTGTGATACCGCGGTCAAACAGGTCTAACAAACACTGGATTTTTCTCAAACAATGCATGCTATGCTGAAAAACCTGATTTGTTGTTAGCGTTCAATAACATGCCACGGTCAAGTAAAGGTTAAAAAAATTCTTCTTTTTTTTTGTTCTGTTCAAAGTACAGATTGAAAACAGCTTGTGTGCCATGTCCAAACCAAATAATAATTTCCTTCCTTGTGTCTTTGTGTCCCGTAAATACATGATTGCACGATGTTTCAATAAGAGAAAAAAAATAACAAAACGTATTTCCACTTTTGCAGTCAGAATTAAGAAAACCCTTCTTTGTAATGTGTTCCTATTCACACAGCATATCTAACAATAATTACATACAAATAAATCAGTAACAGCAAACTCTGACTGTGTACTAATAGAAGGACTTAGGACAGACTGAGTGTCTCCTCAATAACATGCAATAGGGGGAATTTATCAAGTGCTCATGGCCATATTTGATCAATGACGTCACCCAGGTTCCACGGCGCTGTAGTTCACATTTACAAACAGAATGAAGCCGCGGATAACTGTCATTTAGTGGCGGTAGATTTTTTCTTTGTTACTTATGCAGGAGTACATCATACTGGTGCACAACTTTCTATGCATCCCCCAAGTATTTTATTTAACCTTTTTGCTGCCACCAGTATAGTGGTTACAGCCAAACAACTTGCAGCCAACCAGTTCAGTCACCCTTAGGTCGGCTGCATTCCCTTCTGCTGTAAGCTCATGGTTGCGTCAATGACCATGAACTTACAGCCGAAAGGTTTCCTAGACTTAGCTGAATAATGAATAGCCACTGATCACATAACGTACACACACATAACAAACACATGTGCACAACACACATTGTGGTAATGCATGCTCCATGTGTTGTTTAGAGTTGCCACCTGTCCAGGATTCACCCGGACAGCCGGGTTTTGAATACTGTGTCCGGGTTTCATGGCAGCAGACCATATTTAAGCTTTATGATGAGCATTACACACACGCTGGGGTGCACCTGTGCTGCAATGCCTTGCTACAATGCATTGCAGTGCTTGATTTTTACAGTTATTTCACGCTAAGCGCAGCAGCACGTTGTGACTCATCGCTGTGCTTTGAAACATGCTGTGTTGTGATAAAATGTATGCCTGGATCATTATATCACAACGCACACCAATGGAGAGCATACATGGCACTGCAATTCAGGGGCATTACCACAGTGCATAGCTGTGAAGTTGCTTATATACATTCTTCCGTACCTTTGATTTTCACCATGTTGCAAAAACGGAACAATTTGAAATGTTCAAATATTTGTTATTAACTCAATAAAGTTTTTATCTTTTAGATATAGTAAGAACTTTGTAAGTTATGCTGTGCTTTTAGGCACCAAAAATTATCTAGTCTTTATAGAAAAAAAAATGTTGTCACACATTTGCGCAAATGTGGTGGGATGTACAAAATCAGCAGCACCATCTTTTCATTCTATGGGTCCTGTACTTTCAGAAAACGTATGGTTTGGTGGTGGTGTGTGTGTGGGGGGGGGGGTCTTTTACAAAGTTTCAGAGCTGTAAGTAAACATAGTGAAACATTAAGAAAAGTGAAAAATAGCAAATAAAAAGGGTCTGGCCACCTGGGATTAAAAGTGGAGAACAGGCCTGGCAACAAAAGGGTTAAAGGACTAGATGTGGCTCCCAAAAACTTCAGTGAGGTTCACCTTTTTTGTTCAGGGTTTGTGGATTTCCTACGGGGGTTTGGTGAATGTCTAGGGAACCGAACTTTGCCCAGTTTACTTATCACTACCCAAAAATATATGTGCTGACTGCTACTTATTAAATATGGTCACAACATTGTGGGTATGTGGCCTCAGCCTGTACCTACAGCAATGCCATGCTATTTCCAGGCTAGCTGGATATAAATTATTGTACAGCTATCATTAAGAGAGATTTGTACAAATCTAGTACTTATGTCTGTCTCATTTTGTAATTTGGTTGGACATATTTTAATGTTTCCCTTTAGTAATTTATCCATACTTCCTATTAATTTTGCAACGCTAGTTTCATTCTTTTTTTTCTTGTGTTGGGAACATGTAGGAGAGAAATGAAACTTCCCCATCAGACTCCTCCTGTCCCTCCCACCAGCTAACATTCTTCTGTTCTCTTCCAGCGTTCCACAAACACGATTCTCAGCACAGCTCTGCGGAAAGTCCTCTAATCGTTCCTCTGCTACCCAGGAGTCATGGAAGCCAGCGATTATGCCCGTGAACTTAACCCTCCACCTATGTACAATGGCTATAACTACCAGCAGCTGAAAGAAGAGTCAGAGATTCGGAATATCCCGAGCCAACAGGTCCAATCCACTGTGGTGACAATAATGCCACAGGGTCCCCCTGTCCGAGATCATATCATCTGGTCGCTCTTCAATGCCATGTATTTGAACTTCTGCTGCCTCGGAGTCCTCGCCCTTGTATTTTCTGTCAAGGTAAGAAGGAGTCCACAGGCCTTATGCCAGAAAGTCAGAGGCTCAGCAAGTTATCATTCTGATTAAAGTGGGTGATAATTCATAATAAAGAGTTTGATAAATCATCTTTGTTTTAAGATTGTCTCCACTGTACTCATACTCTAGGCATGTTAGTCACACAGCAGTAATTAGAAAGTGGCCATTAATGACACGATGATGGCAAGTTTCATTTGGTGCACAACTTCGATAAATGGGTCATATGTGATTTCCTACGTCTTGGTAGTCGTAAATAGTTATCAGTTCTTGGTAGTCATAAACACCTAAACCAGAAGAGTTTCCAGCTTGATGGAAAATTTCCGTCTGACCCTTTTTCTCTTGTATGGGAAAAGTAAAGTACTGCATATGCAAGAGTCAAGGTGGTCCCAGAAATAAAGTAAAACTCAAAGACAAGCAGTAATGTCTCCACCTATTATTCCCTGGAGATATTTGACCCTCTATAGCAAACCTTTCACATGAGTAATATTTGGTCCTAGCATCAGCAAAGCTCTAAACTGCTTGCTTGGAGCACTTAAATCACTCTGCAGCTGTAGACTTGCTCAATACAGACCTTAAAGTGACAATAAAATCAGGTGTTGAATATTAAAAATGCATTCAGGTGCCTTAACTATTAACAAAACGGTAGTTTATATGTGTATCACTCGGCTGTAGATCCTCAAATCCTTTCTGAATTGGTGCTGACACTGTCCTTACTTCTGGAGGGTGGCTACTTTTGCTCCCCAGGGTCCCTGTGTGTGTTGTAAAGTAGCCACCTCTCCAAGCTCACTCCCGTGATAGACTACAATCTCAATACAAATTAGTAAACAAAACATGAGATTGTAGTCCATCACAGGAGTGAGCTTGGAGAGGTGGCTACTTTACAACACACACAGAGCATTGGGAACAAAAGTAGCCACCCTCCAGGAGGAAGGACAGTGTCAGCATGATTTCAGAGATGATTTGAGGATCTATAGCTGAGTGATACACAAATAAGATACATTTTTTGTTAATAGTTCAGGTACTTGAATGTATTTTTAAGATTTAACTCCTGAGTTTAGTGTCACTTTAATGGAAGTGCTGAAGGCAGCTCGAAAGTGACCCTGCCACCAGACCGCAAATTTTAAATAAAAACCTTGCAGCAGTAGAGTATAACAAGCACTTGCATAACTCCCCAATTTCATAAAAAATGTCTTACCCCTGTTGTGACTTGTGCAGTTTTAATAGGAATCTGACCATTTCCTGAACTGTCACATCCTGTCTGTGCCAGCCCCTGTTCCTGTTCCCTCCTCCCCGTACCTGCTGCTATGTAGGCAGGCAGTAGGAGACTATACCGTACATCTACTTATTAGCAAACGTTAGTATTTCAGGCAAGATCAGAGATTTGTTATCTGCAAACCCATAAAGCCATTAAACAGAAATGCCCTTCCGGGTCATTGGTGCACTATAATGTAAACAAAGCAGGAGCCGACTGTAATAGGTGCAGGGTGGAGAAGGTGTCACTGCTGTGTGCAAGCTCCTACTATCAGCCTTTCTGCCCTGCAGTCAGATAGATGAAAGGCTCCAACAGAGAAAACAAGGAGGGAAGCGCTACAAACTA
>NW_017309848.1:41922-42601 GCF_000935625.1 Nanorana parkeri | reverse complement strand
CGCGTGTGCGTGTTGGGCTTCGTAAATCAGCCCCAAAGTGTTGAAGCTAAAAGGCTGAAGATTCTGAATTAACCCTTTGCACACTGCTATTCCCCTTTACATATTTTGTGCAAATGTTTGGATGAAAACAGGGATTCTTGGTTTGCATTTATTGCTATACATGTTCAAGCTGGCCAACTGCATTAATGGGATCCCTCTCTTCCCAGTCCCTACTCTACTGTGCAAAATGCTAAATACTTACTTACTTTTTTGAGAAAAACAATTATTGGATATGTTCTATGTAAAAATAAATTACTTATAAAGATGGGTGTGCCTTGTGTGGATGCTGCTGGGTTAGGTAAAACTCCAAGTTTCATTCCTGCCGGGCACTACTGTAAGTGCTGGCGCTGAAACTGACAATTCTGGTCTCATACTGTGACTGAGAGGGTTGCTCTCCCTCCCCTTCCTTTGACCTCATTTATTCACAAAACATCTTGTATCTTGTATTCTTTTCACAGAATACTAGGAGTTCTGTGAATGGATGAGGGGGATCCTAACATTCAGCCACCCCTTCTTTCCTCTCATCCATTCACAAAACACCTTGCATTCTGCAAAAAGAATACAAGATGTTTTGTCAATAGATGGGGGGGGGGGGGAAAGGTAGAGATTGAGGGATCGTATCCTCAACTTTATTAGAGCC
>NW_017309848.1:31921-41742 GCF_000935625.1 Nanorana parkeri | reverse complement strand
CCAAAACACCTTGCCTTCTGCAAAAAGAATACAAGGATTTTTTTCAAATAAAGGGGGGGGGGGGTGAAAGGTAGAGATTGAGTGATGCTCTCCTTCACTCTATGAGAGCCGAAACTGGGGATTTCAGCACCGAATGTTCAGCGCTTATATTAGCATCCAGGTTGAATGTAACTAAGAGGTTTGCCTAATGTAGCAGCATCCACACATCACACACTAATCATTAGAGGTAATTTATTTTTACATGGCGAATTACCAAAAATAGTCTTTTGTTTTCGGCAGCGTTCAGTTTTGTTGGACATATAGTGCCCATATGGGACATCAGACCTAGTGGGAGGAGAACTACAAACATAGGTCTGTTCACTGACCTGCACTATACACTAGAACTGTAGATATGTCTGTGCTCAAAATCAAATAGATTACATATGTAAAACATATGAGGTCTTGGAGGGGTGCGACCTCATGCTAATACTGAAGAATCAGAATAAACCCTCTGCAAAGGTGTATAGCAGTAAGTTATTTTAGAATCTTCAGTGTCAACATGTGGTTGCACCCTCCTAGCACCTTGTATGGTTTTTTTTATATGTAAGCTATTTAGATTTAAGCACAGGCATTTATCCAGTTCTATTGAAGTTAGAAAGCCAGAAGGACAGCCAGGCATGTAGCATTTCCAGATGCAGAGGTCAGAATGGGCAGCCTACATGTGTCTCTCCTGGCAGGTTTACTTTAACCTTAGTATAAAAATCTCAGAGCTCCCTGTTGCGTCTATTGCTGAAATAAAATAAAACAGTTTCTATCCCTTTATACAATGTAACAGTAAACTCGAGCATTTCATTATGCATAAATTGTACAGTCGGGAAAGCTGGCAGCATCATTACGAATCACATCACGGCGACATTTACAACTAATCACTGCAAGAATTCTTCCAGTCAAGTAACGCTGTAACACCTAGAACAAAAAACAATTAGTTGCATTTGTGACATTAGCAGAAACCATAATGCCACAGAAGCGTCTCAGTAATCGCTGTCATCGTTTCCTTTAGCCTGCTGTAATGCCATCGGCAACAGATCTTACTAATCAACACCCTAAATAGCCACTTACAGTACATCTGAACCCCAAGGGCACGGTGACATTTAAATCTGTGCAATTAAGCCACACAATGTAGAGCGCAAAGCTGACAAATTCTACTTCTGAACCTGTGTCAAACAGGCAACGTCAAAACGCCATTGTAATTCTCCAAGAACTTGTTCAAAAACTGGATATATAATTACTCGAGAAAGAAGTCAGAGGACGGACCCCACCTTTTTCTGCTCTCTCATATTGTCAGCTGTCAAAATTGCCTCTCTGGAGCTACAATCCTTGAAATTACACCATCAAACAAGCAATGATGAGCATGACAAAACTTATGCTATTTCCTCAGATCAAGCAAAGGAGAAAAAAAAACACTGCAACAGCTTCAGTTCTAATTAAACAGTTCCAGAGAAAAAGCCAGACAGAGATAAATATAATAATGCAGATATATGTGTATCATAAAGGAGAAGCAGTGTGTAAATTGTGTTTAACGTCAGCGGTGAGATTAAATATATTGCAGTAATTTGCTAAAGAGGACCGGAAGGCCTGTCTTACACAGGCCAATTAAAGAACATCATTTCAAGCACACCTATCACGAAAAATGTACATATTTTCCAGATCATATAGTTGTATATTTTCCAGATCATATAGTTGATTTTATTGGTTTTATAAGCTGTAAAATGTTGTATTTCTTTGCGTATGGATGCGATATATAAGTCTGCTTAATTACACAATAATGTGGATGTAGACAACTAAACTACCGCACTGCAACCTATGGAAGAGCTTCACTAACTGTATATTGTATATAAAGTAACCATGACTTGGAGGAGAACTGAAGCCAAAACTTTCTTTTTTGTTTTGGATGTAATAAGGAAGTATGAATAACAGGAAGTAAAAGGAATCCCTCCAAAGTGGGACACCAGGGATGGGACCTCCCATCCCTGGTGGTCAGCTGGGTCACCAGGACTAGTGTTCCCATTGGAAAATTTTCCATCTATTCCTGTTTTGATGACAACTCAAAATTTAGAATTTTCTTTCATAATATGTCATAATGATAACGGTCAACAGGACAAATAAAGAGGGTGAATCAACCTAACAGGGACACAGACAGCAAAAAAAAAAAATATGAGTGTTCTAATCACTCTTCACTCTACCTAAAACTACAAAAAAAGTTTTGGCTGCAGTGAGCCATGGGTGGAAAAATAAATATGGAATTCAGGAGCCAGTCTGTCCAATCCAAGAGCCACCAGGATTTTTTTTAGGAGCCAGCTCCATTGACAACTAGAGAGAACCTCAAAAGTTGGGTACCAGCTGTAAATTGTAAGCAGCATTGGCTATCAGGCTACTGGGATTTGTCTAGTCCTGACTTTATCCCAGTGCAATATGACTTTCCGATTTGTGTAAAGAAATATACTATTTATGGGGTATATATGCACAAGTAGGGTCCACAAATTGGATTACAGTACTGGGAGACAAGGCTTTAGCCTTGTGACTAAACACCATAGTGTGAAACGTGTTAAGGCTTTTTTGCTGCTTAAGGTGCTTATTTGAATAAAGTCTCCCAGTCCTTTACTCCAATTTATGGATTCTATTTGTGAATATGTATCAATGTACAGCAGGGCAAAGCTGGTAGGTCAGAATCAAGGAGGTAGTGTGGATGCAAACCGATCCCTTGACCACAACAGTATTTTTTCTGTACATATTTATCAGTTATCCTTAAAGTGTATGTAAACTGAACCCTTTTTTTGCATGTTGGATAGAGTGGGGAAGGGTTAGGACCTCTGCCAGGCTCATATTGCTGTCCCCGCCGGGGAGATCCACCCTGTGTAACCATCTTGGAGGCCATTGTAACTAGGACTGAAAGTGAGGGGAAATGTTTTCTATCTCTTATGTTTACTTAAAGGAGAACTATGGGATGAGTGAAATACATTCATCCCCATAGTTAGAGGCCAAGTGTGACACTGAAGCTGTCACATGTTGGCTCTATAGATCGAGAACTGGGCGATCACATAACACTGATCGCTCAGTTCCCGATCTTCTCCCTGCAGAGAGGAGTGACTGTCAATCACCAATCCCCGCAGGTATTCCCTCTCCTCTCTATTCCTCCAGCGCTGACTGAGGGGATAGATGGGGAGGGGGTGGGCACATCGGGATCTGCCTCTAGAGACTGTCAATCAGGCAGCAGGGATGGATCCTGACAATATTATTGGGATCCTTCCTGGCTGCAATAGCCTGTTATATGCTGAGTTTTGGGTCACAGGAGGACATTGGTAAATGTCCTCCTGTGACCCAAAAGAGAACTACAGTCTAGGTTAAATAGTATGGCTGACAGCACATTTTGCAAGTTCTATTGCAGTCCTACTGCATAATCAATTCCTGCTGTGTATCTACTAGAATATACACTATACAGCAAAGCAGTAAGTATAGCAGCCTGTATACAATGTCTTGTAAAATCACAGAATCTGGCTGGTTGGGGATATTCTGTTATTCTAGTTGTATTCTAGTTGTGTTGTACAGAACATATTTAGGTATGTGTGAATCTGCCTGGGTTCGATTCACCAAGGGTCCAGAGAATCCTGTTTGAAATTTTCAAACCCAAACTAGAGACAGATTCTACTGAAGTTTATGGGGGAGGGGGGTCCTGTTATTAAATTCTGTCTTGCCCACTTACAATCTACTGCCCAGAAAAAGGCATGGGAAGCCAGGAACTGCAATTGGGGAGATGAACCAATATAAATAAAAAAATGTAGTACAGTGGGAACACTTTTCATCTTCACTTTTGATCCTTTAAAGCTTATATTGAAGCTTATATTTGGCTGTGGAATAGTTTTTTTTACAATTAATGTGGAATACAAACAGCAGCACCCCAATCTGATTTATTTTAGTTTGAAGTAAAGGCATTTTCAGGTAGTTTTACCTGCAACACATACTTTTTCCTCATGCAGTAATAGGAACAATTTGACCGGCACACAGAAATTGGCTCAGTAGTTCACTGAGGCTGTCCCTGGTCTTGCTGATGCCAAACTGTCCTGCCACTGGCCAATTTAATTAAGATATTACAGATGATACAGCAGTGTAAAATTAGCCAGTAGCAGACCATTTCTAATGAGGGAGCATTGGCCAAAATGTACTAGAGAAAAAGAGTAGGTTGGGGTTTTACAACAATAAAAAGGGAGATCACAAGAATACCCAGCTATGTAAAATTGGTTAGCAGCAGGACGTTTTTTTAATCAGGAATAATAAGAAGCCTAACCTGTGTATGCCTAACTTTTTGTTATCTATGGGTATAGGGGGTACAGTAAATGTAAGTGATATAATCTGAGATGGATTAGGCACACACTGTTCTTGCACTTAGTTTTGTTTATTTCAAACAATGCTACAGGATGCTTCAAACAAAAGGCATTTTTGGGAAGCCCAAGTTGCAGTAAAAAAAAAGGAAAAATATTGCAAAAGACAGGACAACAGCTAAAAGTAACGTTTGACCTCAAATCAATCATAAAAAATAAAGACAAAAAAAGCACAAATAATAACAAAAAAAACACATCAAAGTCGTTGACTGCTTAAAGAGCTACAAATCAAAATTAAAGTACAGCTTCTTAACTGTGAAGTTTGTCAGCTTTTTGCCTACAACAGCTGTCAATACACTGATACTATAGCTGCTCTGTACTCCTTTTAAAATGAGGGGGCTGGATTTTCCAGAAGCGCCCTTATTGGTCCTTCTAAAGCCTGCTGGCCATAGTCCAAAGGCCATACAGTGCATTACGGTTATTAAAAAAAATTCTCCCAGATGAATTTGCACACAAATTTGCTGCAGGATTCAGGACCTGCAGCATTCACCTCAAACCCATGGTAGTGTTAAAGCTCTACCTCATCCCTTTACATACTCCTGACCAAGGTTTTAACAGTTGCTCATTGCTAAGAAGTCCTTGATTTAATGACATTCTTATTTACGGTCGACTCAGACAAAGCAGTAGCTCCCTGTCTAATTCTGTGTGCAAAAATGCACATATAATGAAAAAGTTCAAATGTTTTAAAAATTATCTTTTAAATTAGGTTTAGATTCGAAAACTCTTGTTTGTGGCAAAGTAATTAAACAGTGTGACCCTTAAAGCCACGCCTGACCCATAGTGCAAGGTAGCCACATCCACATTTTGCATATCATCATTGCGCAAAGGTATACCTCTTTCTCAAGTTCTAAAGTTGGTATGACTGTGCTTTATTGTAATGGACATCCAGGGAAAGGAAATAGCTATGCTGTCTGGCAATGGTGTCTAGAGTCTGAACTGGCTAAATTGAACTACAAATGGTGAGTATTTACTGTTGCTGTTTGCCTGCAGTTCTTTAATGGGATCTATCACTTTATGTGACACAAACAAAAAGCTGTTAGCAGGTACAAAGTCCAGACATTCAGTGGTCCCTGCACATACATGTGATAGTTCTCATTGCCTTCAACTATGGCTGAATGCACTGAATGGGCTAACCTTCAGTACTTTCTGGTAGTGATGGAGCTTTCCAGTCCCCTCTTGCTGCCATACATTGGCCAAAAGGAAAGGAGGGAGAAAGTGGCAATCTCCAAAACTATCCAGAAGTGCAAGAGTTTTACCTGTTCAGTATGGCTAGCCCAGGGGAATGGTAGCTGCTGAAGGTATGAACAGGAAACAGCTCTTTTTTAAAGAAACATAAAAGGCTTATTTTTAGGATTCTAACAAGCTCCACCATCAGGGCCAGATTTCCCACAAGGTCAACCAAGAACTGGCCTTGGTGCATCAGGGAGTAGAGGGGCAGCAGGGGTGTGGAATTCCTATCTCCAGATGGCCAGGACATGAAGTTCTGGGTGCCAGGCGGGTAATTGTTTTCTACATTTAGCCCTGCTTTGGGCAAGCAGAGCTAAATGTACAGCGGGGAAGCCACCGCTTGTTTCTGTACAAGTGAACTCAGCGATGTCGCCAAGATCACTTGTATGCAGCCCGCAGGTCTGCCATTCTCCATGGGTGGGGGGTTGGCGGGTAGGGGGGCGCATTGAGGAACCTGGCCTTGAGGCAGCAGAGAGTAAATTCGGCCCTGTACACCATTAAAAAATGTAGTCCTTTAGGCCAAGATTCTTAGTTATAAGTTATTAGTCCTCTTAAAAAGGACCTAGGGATGACAAATCAAGGGGTGGCGACAAGTGTCATGTCCTAGAGAGGAACATTATAAACTTTCATGTGCCTTTGTGATGTGGTTTGAAAATAGTACTTTTTTTACATCTTTTTATGGAACTTATACCTTATTTATAAAGGTTTTTGCAGGAAGCTTATAGGTTTTAGAGTGGATTGCCAGCAGACCGCTATTCATATTATGGAACTTGGCCTTGTGACTTATATTTATACTTCTGGCTTTTCAACATCATTTCCTATATCCAAATACTAATGCAACTAGTCCTTTGTATAATTCTAGCATTATGATTGGCAATAAATGTCCAACCAATCAAATAGTAATATATCATTTAGACATTTGTACATGGAATCTGGTGGGCTGAGTCACCTGCTAATTTGTATTGTCTCTTGGTGATCAGTGGCAAGATTTCACTCTACTTAGTAGTTTTAGGTATTTCCAATCCTCTGTAATACAGAATAAAAGCAGTAATGCTGTAAAAAAAAAGCTGTAAAGCAGACCTTGCATCACAAATAAAAGTGCAGCTATTTAGTAGCCATTTAAACATGCTAGTTAAAATACACCAAAAAACATCAAAAGTGAAAAGTAAAAGATGCTCACATTAAAACGAGAAGGGCTCAACCATGTGTCCAGCATCATCTTGATTCATATCTGCAGCAGCTTTCCAACAGGTTATGGGCTCAGCTACAGGAAAAGTGCTACAAATTAAACAATGCTACAGATACCGATACTGCTCACAGTTACAGCAAAGCAGTCTCTGAACAAGAAAAAGGTGAGCATATATGATGGCTACTGACAGTGTTTCATCAAAGTTTTCAGTTGCTAATCTGACAAATCAGAATTACTTCTCCCAGGGGTGTAACTAGAAAATTTTGCATGGCCCCCCGAAAACAAATAATGCCACTGCACAACACATTACTACAGTCATTTGGCACAGAGCCTGAGCTACAGCATATATTGTTATATATGATATAATTACATGCAGCTAGTAGATAATCACTATCCTTGGATGCATTGATTGTGCATCCAGGGATAGTGATTGATTCCTTACCACATGTAATCATATCGGATACCATTACATGGGATGTGGTGGTGTTTACATACAGCGGCTGTTACCAGATCATTAACTTGAACTGGTGACAGCTGCTGCTTGTAAATGACAGATCAAGGATTCCTTGATCTGGAAAAATGCCAATTCCTGACGCAGGAACCCCTAATCGCACCTAAACCTACACCCCCACTGCGCCCCTCAAACCCACACATAGAGAAATACATACACAAACACACACACATACAGAATAATTTGTCCCCCGCAGATAAATTAAAACAAACCCAATACCTGCATGGGCCGCTACAGCAGAAGTTCCTCCACTGACATGTTTAAAATTGAGATGCTGCTGATAACAGAAGGTACATGGAAGTGTATACAAGAGCCCAGGCCAGACAGAACAACAAAGTGTGAAAAGAGAAAGATCAAAAAGCTTAAAATACTATATTCCTGAGCATAGATGATGATCAAATTGAGCACTTGTGCATGTGTAAAACAGCAAGGAAATGTGAGAGGAGCTACAGAAAGTACACGAGAGAACAAATCTTAGCAATAAACTGCACTTAATTAGAACGATATACCAGACTAAGCTAGTGAAAGGCTAGCAAATGCAGGACTATATATAACATACTTTAGAAAAGGTGGAACACCTGCAAGCTATAGGAGAAGAAATAAAAGACCTTAATATAACAGCACTGCTACTTAATGGTCCTCCAGACAACTATGCGGCACTTGTTACAGCAGTTAATGCTCACCCAGAATATTAGAAGTGAGAAACAGAAAATGCAAACATCAGAAGAGACAAGTTAAACAACAAAGGCCAACGTATTAAGTTAAACATAGAAGATGCTTCATATATTAATTGTGCCTTTCACTCTAAAGAGGGCACCTCATCATTTTTCCCCTGGTGCATTGACTCTGGGGCTACAAGTCATATGACCAATGATAAAAACATCTTCATTTACCTTCACCAAAGCTAGACAAAAAGAACTACAACTGCTAATGGACAGTATTTGGTCTCAGAAGGATAGTGGAAGGTTAACTTTACTGCCCTTAATCTCTGTCACTAGACAGATACCTATCAGAGGTGCACTATATATGTTTTAATCTTGAAAGTAACCTATTGCCAGTGAAGAAGTTGTATCAGCTGCACTGAAGCAGTTAACGCTGTCAAACAAGGAACAATGTTTGAACTGTATCCAAATCTGGCACTGTCCTCTTGGACACAACAATCCTGAATCTATTAAGAAACGAGCTGAAGATCAGCATGCCAGTGGCCCAGACAATAGAACAATCCAACAATAGAGTGTATCAGTCGCATTATAGGAAAAATGACCAGGAAATAATTTCCCAAATGTAGCAACAGTGACGCCGGCAGCCTCTGATGGACTTAATCCACTAAGATCTATGCGATCCTATGAAAGCTCAGACTCCAGAAAAGAAAAAAGTATTTTTCACATTCGTTTGTGACCATTCAAGGTTTTCTGCACTCTACATTTTACACAGCATAGATGAAGTTCCATATAAACTTGAAAAATATATTTTCATATTTTCCAAGTTAGCAACAAACTTGGAAAAATGCCTAAAATACTCCACACAGATAATGACACAGAGTACACAAGTAGTAAAACACAAGCTATGCTGAGGAAGCATGGAATTATGTTCCATATTAGTGTTCCATGCAATCCAGAACAAAATGGCGTTGCGGAGAGAATGAATGGCACTTTATGTGAAAATGGCAGAAGCATGCTTTTTGATATTGATATGCCAACAGCATAGTGGGGAGGGGCAATTATGACAGCCTGCTATCTCTAAAACGGCTTACCTGGATAAACAACAGCTCATACTAAGGACAGTATATTTGTACAGCGAGTTTCAGTAGGGTTACAGAATTCTGCATCAAGATACCAATAAGGTAAAATCAGCAGAAGTGTAATTATTAATGAAACATCTACCTGTCAAAAGCCTCATAACGTGACACAGCCAGCAATGTCTGAGTGACAACCTGCGTAAGAAGCCCCACCAGTACTGCAGGAAAAGGAACAGAACATCATTGAAATTGATATTGCCGTCAGTGATTTATCCACCAAATTGGAAGAAGCTGAACAGCCTGCAACTTCAGTCGGAAAATCTGCAAAATTTAATGAGGGCATCCCTAGATGCTTGTCATTACATGGTTCGTGCAGAGCCACAACCTAAGACCAAAGGTATAGAAATATATTCAAAAGGGGCAAGGCAGATGTGGAAAAAGCTGGAGTTGGACTTTTTAATATAGCACTGTAGAGACTGCTTTGCCCTTAAAACTACACATGCTGCAGGTAGGTCCAGTAAAAGTGTGTGATAAAATGAATGCCTGTTAGTGATCTTATTAGCTCCTGAGCTTCCAATCCTTCTACAGTGGGAAATCTGCCAGTGTTATCTGCCACTCATCTTCGAGCAGGGGAAAAATGATACAGCTCTACCCTGCTCTCCTATGAAATAGTAATCTATTGCTTGCTTATAACAGTTAAATGTAACCTGTTGTGGCACAGGTACATGGGTGATTGCTGGA
>NW_017309848.1:0-29194 GCF_000935625.1 Nanorana parkeri | reverse complement strand
CCCCCCCCCAACATAATTCAGCTCACCCATAAAAATAAAAAGTATAAAGAAAAGAGTAAACAAGCAGAATAAAATAAGTATTTCCTCTTCCTATTAAGCTCCAAGCCCCAGTGAACACTGCCCATTCTGCATATTTGTGTCAAACGTTCACACAGGCTTGTACAATGGCATTTAGTGTCTATGCGATCACAAACCTGTAAACAATCATTGTAATTCTAATTCCCATCTAAGGAAACCTGACTAATATTTTAGCACTACACTAATAATTCCTAGAGATACGTTTTGTCTGTGTCTGGTTCAATGTAGAGTGAATAAGGGAAAAGAGTTTTCCTAATCTGAAAGGTGAACTTTGACTTTAGGCTTTACCAGCACACACAAATCATACGTCTGTGGTATTCTTCTATACAGGAGACTTTAATGATTATTTTGGTGCTACGTTTCTGGGTTTGTGCTTACTATGCAAAAAATTGATGGAAATGTATTTTAAAACTACACAGGTGAAAAGTTATTTCTCCACAGCAGAAAAAATCCGGCCACATGCCGCTTGTGTAGAGCTTAGAGCTTTACGACTAATCCATGGATAGGACAAAATGTATTAGTGGGGTGGACCAAAGGTAGGGCTGAGCGGAGCTGTGCAAGCCTGAATAAAGAAATTCTTCAGTGAGACTAGTGGTGTACGGCTGGATTTTTCTTCCCTGCTGTGTGGCCATGAAGGAGCAGTGTTGTAACATGTTGAATTTGTCTGTGAAAGTTATTTGACACGAAAGCAAAACATCTTCAAAACAAAAATGCATGGTCTTCTAAGATGGACTAGATTTATGCTTCCTCTGCACCTAGACCAATTGTCTTGTGCTGACCCTTTCTTACCATAATCAAATGGCTAGCCTTGCTATCCCACTAACAAGATCAGAGGTCATAGCTTCCCAAGGCAAGCTGAGGCTGGGGATGAGAGGCTGAAAGTGTAATACTTGACACCAAATAGTCTTCAAATGTGGCCTTTCCATAGCGTGCGCAGAGTCAGGTAATGATGCCAACAGTATTTTAAATGCATTGACTTGAGACTCCCACAATTCTCTTCGTTTTGGCTGATGTGAAAGGGCAGCTGCAAACTTTTCATCTGCGGCTGTTGACCATGTTGCCTCCAGCAAGTACTTTTTTTCTGTGTTTGGAAAAGGTCAGCGAAATGACAGTAGTGATACGGAGCTGTTTTTTCACTACACGAGGCTGCAGGTGGAAACTGCTGACAGGGCATCTAACTTAACTGGAGAGTTTATATGTTTAATAGAGGCAATTTAGCAGGCGAAGAGAGGTGATAAGATGGGAAATTCAGCAGCTTCATGAAAATTTCTTCCCTATTTCTTTCCACATAATGAGTGTCTACATATTCTAAGAATATATCCATCTTGCTCTCTAATTACACAAACCAGATCTGCCTTGCTGTCTCCAAAGCTGACTTATACAGCAGCCTTATCCAGCAATCAAAGTGGCATTGCGATAAAGTTATCCAGTATAAATATTGACACTGTACATCTGTTTCTCTTGTTACAGCTACTCTATGCTACAGATTTTAAACTGAACAACTCTGTCCATGTCCATGGGGTATTTGTCAAAATCCTCCTAAAACAAAAGCAAAAACTCTTCAGGCTTTCTATGCAGATCTTGCTACTCAGTCACCTAAGATTATAAAATACAAATTATTGAATGAGATTTCTCACTCTTGATTTGTTTTTCTGCAAGAATGTGGCTATACACACACTTTAACTGTGTAAAAGCAAAGCTGTCAAAGGGGGCTCCAGGAAGGTTATCTTTTTGGGTTTTACACAAGGGGGCCCCATACTCTTGTATTGCCCGTGGGCACCATGTGTTGTCAGTCCGCCCCTGCACCTGACCCCTCTACTGTATACACAATGATGTATATTGTACTCTGACCCCTGCACTGTGAACACAATGTTGTACATTACAATCCTGACTCCTGCACTGTATACACTATGCTGTTTGTAATACTCCTGACCCCTGCACTGTATATGCTAGTCTGTATGTTATACTCCCGACCCCTGCACTGTATACACAATGTTGTACATTATATTTCTGATCCCTGCGATGCATTCACTTTTTTGTACATTATATACACTATGTTATATATTATACAGCTGACCCCTGCACTGTATACTGTGTTGTATATGATATTAAGCCGGGTGACAAAGTCCTAGCTAAGGTTTTTGCCAACTACAAAAACCTTCAACCCATCAACAGCCACAACAAGTATCACAGTACTCAGCAGAAAGGTCAATGACAAATGACGTTGTCTAAATATTTTATGCCATATATGTTTGCATTGTAATTGGTCTTCATCACTGTGTTCTCTGCAAGTGCTCTTGGGTTGCTGCACTTTAAATAGACTGTGTAGACTAAAAGTTGCAGCTAGCTAAACAAATACATACATGATTTTACTTATGACCAGTATCTTCTTGGCTGTCTTTCTGCTCTTATTATGATACATCTTCTTGTACATACCATGTCACCTGGTAATATACTGTACATACATTTTTTTTGATGTTGGGCATCCATATAAGACAGGGGGGTGCTTATGTAAAAACATATGAATATACTCAGTCCTAGAGTACTGTGAGCCCATTGTAAATGACAGGCTGAGAGGAAGAGGACATAATGAAAGTATGTAAATGAAGAGGGTAAGTGAAGATTTCCAATTTTTATTTTTTATACAGAAGTGGACATGGAGGTTGTAAATATCTGTAAAATATTGTTTTTAAACTGCCAGAGTTTTACTTTAAATTTGGATTTTTATTTTTATTTCCAACTATGTCCCTCTAGAGGAGGTTTTGTAAGAATAATACCATGTGACAAGTTCCCTGCTACGATGAGAGGTTAGTCCAGAAAATCTATTGGGAAGATTTATTGGCCAGACATAAAATGCATTTAAATTGAGCGATCTGGGTCCACAAAAATACATCCTGGGAATTCAGTTGGAGTTGCAACCCAACACAACCAGCACACCTCTTTTTTTTTATTAAAGAACAATTATACCAAACACTAATTGTATCTAAACAAACCACATGAAATAATAGAAATGCAGTTTCAGAAGAACAACTATCTTTTCTGTGGAGAAACAAAGTATTGGCCATTAGGAACGCATTCAAACAGCCACAACACATGTCAAAAACCAGCAGTGGTGTGTGGCCTCCACTTGGTCCTCAGCGTGTAGCCGGCACACCATGGGCTCTATGCCACTCTTACTCTAATTCTTCTTGTAACACTAATACTCCCTGTGACTCACACTAACCCTCCCTGTAACGCTAACAATAATACATCCTGTAATCCACACTAACCCTACCTGTAACCCCAACACTAATGCTCCCTGTAACCCTAACCTTTTATTCCAACATTGTCAAACTAACCCTAACAATAACTCTCACACCAACTCTCCCTGTGACTTCAGTCTCATACGAACTGCTCCTGTTATAAACTTAACACCTTTTTTATATACCTCCCGTGCTCCTCTGTGTCAAAACCCAACCTGGTTGACAGAACTCGGGATACAACAAAGACTTAGTCTACTTAATGCAAATAAAGCATTGGGACCGGATAATCTACACCCCAAGATACTTAAGGAACTAAGCGCGGTTATAACAAGACCATTATTCCTCATTTTTAAGGACTCTCTAATGACTGGTAGAGTTCCATGTGACTGGCGGAGGGCTACGGTAGTTCCAATTTTCAAAAAGGGGGCAAAATGCCAACCTGGGAATTACAGGCCAGTTAGTCTTACATCTGTAGTGTGCAAACTGCTAGAGGGAATGATTAAGGACTATTTAGTAGAATTTGTTCAGGCTAATGGTATAGTTAGTGATAATCAGCATGGGTTTAGGAAAGACCGTTCCTGTCAGACTAACCTACTGACTTTTTACGAGGGGGTAAGTAGAGATCTGGATGGAGGGAGGCCGGTGGATGTGGTATATTTGGATTTCGCTAAGGCTTTTGATACGGTACCTCATAAACGCTTACTACACAAGCTAAGAGCTATGGGCATAGATGAGGTGGTGTGTACTTGGATAGAGAACTGGCTAAAGGAACGGGTACAGAGAGTATCAATAAATGGCGCCCTTTCAGACTGGGCTAGTGTTATTAGCGGTGTGCCTCAGGGTTCTGTGCTGGGACCCATGCTTTTCAACCTGTTTATTAACGACATCGGGGACGGAGTAAACAGCGATATCTCAGTGTTTGCTGATGATACCAAAATTGGGAGGGTAATAGAAACAAACCAAGATAGTATAACTTTACAAGAGGACCTGGATAAAATAGGGGAGTGGGCAACTTTATGGCAGATGAGGTTTAATGTTGATAAATGCAAAGTTATGCACTTTGGGACAAAAAACACGCAAATGGGTTATACAATAATGGGTATGCCGCTAGGGAAGTCTGAAATGGAGAAAGATTTGGGGGTCACTGTAGACCATAAACTCAATAATAGATTACAATGCCAGGTTGCGGTAAGCAAAGCTAGTAGAGTCCTGTCCTGCATCAAGAAGGGAATGTTTTGCAGGGATAAGTCTATAATTTTGCCACTTTACACATCACTGGTTCGGCCTCACCTGGAGTATGCGGTGCAGTTTTGGGCACCGGTACACAGAGGGGATGTCCTTGAACTGGAGAAAGTCCAGCGAAGGGCGACCAAACTCATCAAAGGGATGGAGGACCAGAGCTATGAGACACGGTTACTAAATTTAAATATGTTCACGCTGGAACTAAGGAGATTAAGGGGGGACATGATTTTCATGTACAAAATGTTCCATAGTCATAGCAACATTAGCAACAAACTCTTTACGATTAATTCCGTAACAAAGACTAGAGGCCACCACCTGAAACTGGTAGAAAAAAAATTCAAACACAAGGGGCGGAGGGGGTTCTTCTCAGTTCGCGCGGTTAGGGTCTGGAACTCGTTGCCACAAGCAGTGATTTCAGCTAATAGTGTGGAATCGTTCAAGAAGCTTTTGGACGATTTCCTGAGAAACGGTAATATACAGGGGTACAAGTACTCCTAAAAACGAGATGACTCGGGGATCTTTACACACACACACACACAATAGGTTGGACTTGATGGACATGTGTCTTTATTCAACCTCAGATACTATGTAACTATGTAACCCATTCCTGTGCTGAAAATGCCTGCACCAGGATACTGGTACCAGAATCTACAGTTCTATAAATTTGACTGTGCTTCTCCTCAGTTGCTTTCCTCTGGTTGCCAGTATAAAGACAGGTTTGCAACCTTTTAACATTTGGTTGTAGAAATCTAACACAGCAGACCCATAGGCAGCAATTTAGGCATGGTACTGCTGCTTATACCATGATTGAATTACTTCCTATGGGACTGCTGTGCTTGATTTCAACAACCCATTGCTGACATTAACCTAAAGGTTGCAGTAGTGATTACTCGTAGGCCACCGATTGGGCAGCTGCTTCTTGCAATCTTCCAGCCACGGAGATGCAATTGAATTAAATGGCTTTCCACCGACTCGCAATGGAAAAATGAATCCAGTTAAGAGTTTTTAATACTCCCTCCCTTGCTGGTCGTTAAGCAAATGTTTCCACCGCCGCAGTAAACGCAGTTCTTTGGTTAGTGCCTCTTAATAAATAAGATAAATCTCACGTTTAAGTGGTGTGCTGTACATTAACATCACATTATAAAACTGCCTTTATTGTCTCAAAACACGTTATCATCTCCAACAGCCGGAAAAGTGTCTCCTGAAAAGGATTTAATAGTTGCAACTGCAATTCCTAAATACATCGAACCGGGTTAATAGTCAAGATTTGGCTTCTCTCATTCTGCTTTAAAATTTTTTACCTAACTGCAGTCTGATGGGAGAGTTTTGCCTGTCAACATTCTTTTCTGAGCATCTGGAACAATATGAAAGGAAAAGAGGAGTTAAGTTTAAAACAAAGCAACACTTTCCAAGTGTGTCATGTTGGTGGTATGAGAAAAAGAGATACCTTTTAAATGCATCAACTTTCTAAAATGACGCTGTTGAGCTTTCTGTAGTTTGACAGACTGACTTGGAAGAGAACGATTTTACTTTAAACCAGTGGGATGAATAGAAGTAGGAAGCTGATTTAGAAGATCAACTTTATGACTTATGGATTTGTAGAGTATTCTCTATCCATTTTGGACCTTTTTGCCAGCAAATAATAGCACACACACCATGTGACATGGATATTAATTGGCCACATCAGCCCTTTAATTAATACAGTTCCTTCATAATAAATAATTAAATATCTATATAACTAGAAGATAACACTGAATAACTATCTAGCATCAGCCAAGACAATGCCTAACATAAAGTGTATTTCCACTTTTGCAGCCAAATTGGGATAGCACCTACTTTATATTTGTTACATGCTCCCATTCACATACTGTAGCATAACTTTATAAAAAAAAACCTTTCAGCTTTCCTTTTTTAGATGTTCTTTATGTGAACACCAGGACTGAAAGGGAAGGGGTGAAGGAACTGGGTCAGTACAAAGAGTGATTAGACACTGCCAGAAGAGGAGAGAGCTATGACAGAGGGGGGCTGTGTTGGAACTTGAATTCACTGGACTTGCAAGTTCAGGGGCACATTGCAAGTGAATAAAAAATAATTTAGGGAAAGGAAAAACACTGCAAGTGACTTTTAACATACTTGATTTCTCCATGCTTTTACCTGCAATAATTTGGTCACAGGGTCTATTCACTGTAAACCCAAGCACTAAAATCTTAGCATTTTAGCTTATCTTAGCTTTAGCTAAGCATCTTAGCTTTAACATCTTAATGCTATCTCAATAGTGATTTTCAATATTTTTAAATCTGTACATTTATGAAAAATAATGTGAAAATGCTATTTCTCTGTCTCCCAATTGTTCGCCAGTATTGTAACCCTATCACACACTATCCCAACGAAGACTACAGGAGGCCATGCCAGTAAACATTGCACAGGCATGGTCCACAGTTGTCATCTTCAGAACACCTGCCCTGAGAAATGATGTGCTACATTTGCTGGTGTGTCTGCAAATAGGCTGCAGGAGATCAGCAGTGCTGGTATAAAAAAAGTTGCAAAAAAAGGTGAAAATAGTACTTTGTTTTAAAATAGTGATTGCTTATAATTATAAAAAAGCTTGGTTTTGGTGAGAACGCAGTTTGCCCAAGCCAGCTCAAAACTGTGACTGCCATTCCCCCCCTCGTGGCCCAATCAGTGGCGGCAATTACAATGGGGGCATTCCCTGCCCCTTTGTGGGGCGAAGTTGAGCAGCATTGGGTGAACCCAGGTAAACTGGGTCCCCACCAAGCCCAGGCTCATCACTATTTAAAATACACAGTGCTTAGCAAGTTAAATAACATTCAGTTTGCATTTAGATCTACTATAAGTCAAACCACAACTTAACCATTTGCCCAGCTGTATCCCTCTGTCCCGAGTGCACTTTTGGGTATAGAATTTGGACTAAACCCCAAGGAATTCCTTCATTGCAACACAAACAATGGGGGAACACCATACCACCAGATGGGAGACTTCAACGTCCAAATTGAGTTATCAGTTGCTACCCTTTCAGGACCCCCTTTCTTTTAAGCTGCCATGACAATATTCCACCACTTCATTTATTTATTGGATAGGCAGGTGCAACAACTTTTCCTCATGGCTGCTGATTTCTAATACCTGCACTGTTCAACTCCCCAACAACCTGCTCTCTGCACCTCCCATCCAACTAAGCCAGCTAATAAGTGAGTTCCCCTTCTAAGTCAACTCTTTCTTTAACTATGCCGTTCCTGTCCGTAGCTTCTTCTCTGGGAAAATGTAACAGGAAGAGCTAGAACACTCAAAGCTCCAAAGTGAATATGAACAGACTAAACAATTATCACAATATTGGATGAACAGTATTTCAAATATTTTGACAAGTAAAGCAGTTTACACATAGTGTATGTATGTCAAATTTATACTTAGCTATTTCCTACAGTTCTGCTTCAAGGACTTTGTGACAGCAATAGTCCTCATGTAAAATGCCCCGTGCTGCAAGAACGTTAATTAAGATTGCAGAGGAGAACTAGAAATACTCACATGGGCATGTTCCTAGTTCTCAGACCTCATTGTCATACTGACAAATTAGCCATACAGTTAGAGTAACATTAACTGACACATATGTACACTTATAAATTCTGTCTGGTCATCTAAGCTTCAATGGCCTCTGATCATGAAAGTGTTAACAACCCAATAGCCCATATATTATTCTCAAAACAATACCTGTAAAATCTGCAGGATACATAACATAAGTGGAACATAACAGAACTTAGCCTGTTTTGGGTTTTTTACACATGGTCAAGAGTACAGTAAGGAGGGAAAATACACATAGAAAAAAAAGAAGTAAAGAGAGCAAAACATTGATTTTACCTCTTTCTAAAAAGGTTCCCAAGTCCCAGCCATTATTTGACATTTATAAAATTTCTTGCTGCTTTATCACGTACAGCATTTCAGGAGGAGCCAGAAGGTATCTCTAAATTAATTTTAGCAGACTTCTGACTTCTCTGCTCCTGGCTGAGAGCTTGGCTCAGGTCTTGTCAAAGGCAATCTGTACTCTCTTGCAAAACAGTGGTTTACTTGCTAAGTGTCCCAGATTTCTCATAATGGTTCTCAGTTTTTAGTTTGGTTTTTAGCTTTTGCATAGAGGGGAGAGGGATTAGAACACCTATCAGGCTTTTATTGCTGTCTGTGTCCCTGGAGATTCTCCCTCTGTATTTGTCCTGCTGAGTGAAAGAGAATCCCACATTTTGTGTTGTCATCTAAACAGGAATAGATGGGTAATCTTCCAATGAGGACACTAGTTATGCTGACCTTGAAGGATTTCCTCTCACTTCCTATTGTGACTATTGGACAGGACATAAAAGGATGTATATGTATATATGTATATACAGTATACTGTATATATGTATTTAACCATCTGCGGACAGGCCACTATAGATAAATGGACTGCCAGAAGCCCCATTGTTCTGGGAGGACATACCTGTTCATCCTTCCACGACCGCACCCAGCGTGTGCAGAACCAGCTACTCCCATTGTAATTGGACAGTGGAGAGCAGCAGCTTCAGGCACAGAGCTGATCAGACAAACTTGCCTTGTGATATTTAAGTATTTACATTGCCAAGCCCTCTCCTTCCTCTTACAGCAGAGCCAGCGGAGAGTACCAGAACTAATGAATCATAATTTTTAACCCTTTCACTCCCTCCTTCTCCTCTCCTGTATATGCTAGCTCCATTTTGTCTATGCTCTGATGTGTGTATTAACCCCTTCACCTCTCTTATCCTGCACATTTCTACATTAACCCCATTCACCTCCATCTTCCCCATGTATGTGACTTGTACAATAACCCCTTCACCTCTACCTCCCTCTGTGTATCTAGGGCAAAATTACGAAGCTCCATTTTTTAACCCCCTCAATACCAGCATGTTTCTTAATTTCCAAAAAATAGTGGTAAAAATCAGATCACTTTCCAAAAAGGAGTCATTTCTGTGCGGGGGGATTGTACTGTCCTGACATTGTTATTTAATGTGTTACAACAAAAAGTAAAGGGAAAGAGGGTTTTATTGGCATAGGCATAGGTAACATATTAAAGCCGCTTATTGCTATTCCACCCACCCTCAGGTATGGTTCATCATCTCTCTAGAACCCCTTGACATGTAACAGTTATTATTACTACTGCCTTCTAATTGTTTATATGTGTTTGTCAGACAATCCATTAGACATTTTTTTTGTAGCGTAAAATCCTTCCCTAGTTTTTCTCTCAGGAATTATTTGTGGTTGTTCCTCTTATGGGGATTTTAGCTGTGATAATAAAGTGCTTCCCAATGTTTGCCTGACCTCTAACCATAACCTAACCCTTCCACTCACCTTAACGTTAATCCTTCATAATGAACCTTACCAATAACACTTACATTTAAAACTTAACCTCAAAATTAATTAACACTTAACCTAACCCAAATACTTAACCCTTACCCTAGCCCGTACATTAACCCTGAATCAAACATTTCTAGTAAAACCACTAATATTTAATCTAAATCTTGAAACTTAACCTAAAAAGGATTCTTAAAGGAGAGTGAGAGTGCTTTTCACTCACCTCATAGTTCTAGCCGACCTGTGACAATGAGCCTGTCACAGGTCGGCTCAGTAGATCGGGAGGTGAGCAAACACATACCGGCGTTCGCTCACCTCTCGATCCTGTCACAGCCCTCTGCCGTGACAGGGGAGGGGCTGGATTCCCCCCTCCCCGCTCCGATCTGCCAGCGCTGACTGGTGGATCGGACGGGGGAGGGGGCAGGTACAGCTGTCTCTGCCTCTAGATAGGCAGAGCCAGCTGTCACTCACGCAGCTGGGCGGATCCAGACATAATCTATAAATAGGACAAGTATGGGCTAGAAATCTTAGAAAGGTCAAGAGCTGACATTATTATTGGCTACATAAGAAAGGACTATAGACTAGGGATGACTGAAAGTGAGAGTTTTCATTTCCCTGAATGAGTGAAAAAAAAGCTATTTTTTTCCATTATTGTAAAATGTATTGGAGTTTATTGGGAAGGCAAAATCATGGTGGTTTTTGGTGATTTTTAAGGGTGCAATGGGTTTCTGAAGCTCTTCCAACTATCCTGAACCAATTTTTGCGCCACAGTCTAATTAAAATTTTTCTCACACAAAGTAAAACAAAGTACACAAAATGAAAAAAGCACAAATACAAAGAATACTTAATTAAATAATCTAAACTACCCAAAATACACCCACATTAAACACATTCTATATAAATTAAGAAAAATGAGAAGACCATATCATAATTTTTTAAGCAGATTTTGCCTATGCAGCTCAATAAGTGAAACTTATGCTTTGGCAAAATTTTGCCCACATTAAAATCAGAGTTGTTGAAATAACTGCACATCCCTTCTATAAACCGTAGTAGAGTTTTGTTTGTAAAATATAGTCAGTTAACCCAGTTGTTACTGCCTGCATCAAGATTATGTTCAATGACGTTTGGAAGTTGCATTAGTTCTGTGTTACATCCAGTAAAGCATTTTGAAGTTCATCTGCTGGTTGAAAAATGACTACTTATTGTCTTTTTGTTGGAGGGGCCTGTGCAAAGCCAGGAACGTTTGTAAATGCAGATAATTCATTTTGTTAAGGAACCGGATATAATAAAGTGGTTAATTAGCCACCTGCTCATGCTTGCTATTGACCAGTCACCCAGACGTTAGTTAAATATGACCTTTGTAATGATAATTACTACAGTCTGCTGTTTCAGCTTTCCAAAAAATGAGACTCATTCTGTACTTTGGATATAAGCACAATTTGGGTCATTACATTTTCCATTATCACCCTCTGTAAAATAACCCTGGTTACTTGTTTGAGCACGTGTTTATCGAAGATGGATTTCATGAAAATTAGGTCATATTCAGCATTCAAAGAAGGAGAGGGTGGATGAATTTATAGGCTGTAAGATGTAAATGGTAGACAAGGTTTTGAGTAACCCTTGTGTAACCCTACAAGGGTTAATTCTCAATGTTAGCAATACATAAATCAGTATTATGATGTCTTGACCATCAGGTTTTCTTTAAAGCTCAGCTAAACGTAGAGGAAAAGTGGTTTCAGATTTATTTTGCATAGAGCAGGGAATGGTTAACTGTCTACATCTTGTTTGGGAGATTTCTCTTCACTTTTTGGGGGTTATTCACAAAGCTGCCGAAGGCAGCCGAGGGAATAACCCAGCCGAAGTGAACTGCGTTCGGCTATTCACTTCTGGCTTGTACGGCTAAAATCAGCCGTACATCGGCTGCACTTCGGCTGTGCCGAAGTGCAGAAGGACTCCAACATCTGGATCAGCTGAGCTGAAGCTCAGGCAGCTCACTCGCTGCCGTTCACCGCTATTCACATAGGGGCCCGAACGGTAGTGAGTGAATAGCCATTCGCCCTGCTTCGGCTGTCACTTCGGCGCAGTCGAGCCGAGGCATATGCCTTTGGCTCAGCTGAACCGCTCGGTCGCCTTCGGCTGCTGTACGGGCTATGGTCAATAGCCTGTACAGCAGCCCTTCAGTTTGACTGAAGCGAAGGGCTCAGGCAGCCGAAGAGAGCAGAAGGATTAGTCGAAGCTACAGCTGGATTTTTTGGCTCCTACGTGAATAACCCCTTTTGTTTCAAAGAAGGTAAGGAAGTGAGAAGAAATCTCTCCAAAGAGAGGGAACTTAGGGAAGAGGGGAAGACAGTTGTCATATGGACAGGTTTCCCCATTGAACGATTTCCCCTCTCCTGTGACATTAAAACTGTGCTTCATGGGCACAGCATGTCAACTTCCTCAGCCACTGGCAAGCTTTTAGTGACATGAGGAAGTTATGTGGGCCAGGCTTTGTAATTGACAACCTAACTTTTATTTAGAGTCTATGGCAGGGGGGTGCCAACGCCTGCTTGAATGGCTATGCATATAAAAGTAGTCAGTTGTGTACTGAAATTTAAATGTTACATTTATATTCAGTAACTTATTTGTACAGCCTACTTTATTATGTGATTACACATTTACTGGGATTACTGGACTGGAAGTCAGTTATCTGTTTGAAACAATATTTCCCTACTTTGTAACTTGGAAGTTAATGCCCAGCTGAACTTTTAGGATTAAAGCAGCTAAATATATTCCAGATGCATCAAAATAAAAGATGTTCAATGCCTTACAGCTTGTTTCCTTTGGAAAGCAGCCATAGTCTGAGAAGAAAAGCCTGTCTTCTGCCAGCATTCTACACAGAAGGACCCTTGCTCTCTATGTGGAAGCAGTGATCTCTCTGCAGAGCTTTGACATGCCCCCTGCTAATTCCGTTCTAAAGCTTTTTAATCAGCAGGGAATGTCAGCTTTGCTTATTGCAAAGCTATATGTCAGACTTCTGCACAGAGACCACTGCTTCCACAGAAAGTGCAAGAGTCCTTATCTACAGCATGTTAGCAGGGGACAGGCTGATATAAATTGAAGGTTCACTTGGGCTTTAACCACTTGAAGACCGGGGTGTTTCACCCCCTTCCTGGCCAGGCCATTTTTCAGTGTTGCGGTACTTTGACTGACATTTATTCCGTCATGCAATGCTGTACTGATACGAATTTATTACCATTTTTTGGGGACAGATAGAGCTTTCTTTTGGTGGTATTTAATCACCGCTGGGGTTTTTATTTTTTACTATATAACAAAAAAAGTGCCCTAAATTTTGTAAAAAAAACACGTTTCCCTATAAAATGTTATGAAACATTTATTTTCACCCCAATTTTTTGGTATAATATAAAAGACGGGGTCACGTCGGGTAAATAGACACTAAATATGTCAACCTTTAAAATTGCGCGCGCCCGCGAAACCGCAGAAAACGCCCGCAACCAAAATTGGCCATAGGCGACACTTTAAACGTTTTTACCGCTCATCAGTTTAGTGTTATCAGTGATTGATGGCCCGAAAATTATTGCTCTCACTCCGACGTTCGCGGCAATATGTAACATGTGCTGCATAATGGGCGCAATCGTCGTTTTCGTACATAGGCGCACCCGCCGCATGTTTGCATGTGTATGTGGGGGGGGCGGGGGACTTTAAAACATGCTCACAGTTTTCCCTCTCGTGTGCGCGCTGAGTGCCGCACACGAGAGGGGGGAGGGGCAGGACGTCTTAAGATGCCCTCCTGCTCCTAGCAGACTTCCGTCCGGCCGTTCACAAACGGCCATGGACGGAAGGTGGTTAAAGCTCAACTCCAGGTGCAACTTGTGTGCACAGGCTCAGGTGTTACATCTTCAGTGGCCAGTCAATGGGCAGAGATGGCGGTGGCTAGGGACAGCGATGAGTATTGAAGATCGATCTGACAGCACTACAGAAGGGCACACAACCCCAAAAAATCAAATTATGTTTAAAGAATAATTTAAACTTTTTAGGGCTGTGGAAATTAAAGATTAATTTCTCGATTAATCGTTAAACTTTTTGATCGATTAAAATTATTTTGATCGCTAATGAAAACACTCACCTCTCCGCCGGCTTCCGGGAGTCCCGTCGGCGACATCGACATCCGTGACGTCACCGGGCTCCTCCCCCTTTCCCCAAGTGGCTCCGTCGGCTAACGAAGGGAAGGGGGGAGGAGTCCTGTGACGTCGTTAGCCGACGGAGCCACTTGGGCCGGTGAGTTTGCCCAAGAAACTTTTGCACGAGCGCCAGCCAAGGCATTGGCCTATACACATACAGCACAGCAATGAAGTAATACAATGAACTAGGATCACTAATCCAGCACCTTATTATTCTGAATTGCCCCACTCAAGCGGCGGCCATATTGAGTGGGGCACGTGAGATTAATAACGTGCTGGATTAGTGTGATCCTAGTTCATTTTATTACTTCATTGCTGTGCTGCATGTGTATAGGCCAATGTAGTTGGATCTGTATGTGCGTTATAATTAATCAAAAATAATCGATTAATCGATTTAAAAAAATTTTGATTAATCGAACACGAAAATTGTAATCATTACCAGCCCTAAAACTTTTTAAACATACATGAAATTAACTTACTACACTGCAGAGGTAAATGACCTCTAAAAATATGGAAATGACAGTGCACAAAATTGGGCTTCAATGTGCAAGAAAAGAAATGTGTGATCTGTCACTACTGTAAGTGTATGTAGATATTCCAGAGTCTCATATGATTCAATTATCTATTCATTAAAGCTGAATTCCAGGTACGAAAGCTTTCATTTAAATTTATTCTTCAATAGACGCAGAAGATATAAATCCACTTTATGTGCACTGAATGTCATTGCACACCCATATATGGTAAAAGCAGGGGCACAGCAAGTTTGCCCAGTACAAGTTGCCTGCGGAAAACTACAGGAGGGGGCGGATACAAAACCACCCTGCACAAGAAGAGAGAGCTGTATATACGGTACTTCAATCTTGATTGTGCTTTGTGTAAGAATTCACATGCCTCTTGTATTCAGATGACATTTGCTTATCCTGGAGTTCAGCTTTAAAAAAATAATTCTGGCTTCACTACTTAGTAACTATGTGATTTTTGTTTACTAGCCCTTTTCATCTTTCCATGGAAAAGACCAAATTCCTCCTTATGGTGGGCCTAAACACTCTAATACGCTGTTCTTCCAATCTCTCCCTAAAGTGAACATGTGCTTTGCCCAAGTAGGTCCCAGAGCAAAGCACATGCTGTTCTACATCTGGATGTACCAGATATTACTTTGGACTCCCAGTTCTGCAAGGAACAGCAGGGAAGCAAAGGAGTAGTGAGTATTGGAGATGTGGCTGGACTTGGTTCGAACCCAGTACACCCGAGTGTGTCCAAGCTCACTCAAACCTCTGACTGTCACCCCCTCCTCCAGACCCATTCCATGATGGCAGTTGTGGTGGATGTGTTCCCCACCTGTTTGTGACGTATAGCCTCCCTGCAACCAGTTGGGTTGGGAGTGGTGGTCAGAGTTTTTAGCAGGTTTGGTGAGCTCAGGCGAACTGGGTCCACACCAAGCCCAGCCTTATCTCTAGTGAGTATATATCGTTATGGAGTGGCAGCATGGGGTTAAAGACAACCTGTTTTTTTGCCTTAACTGAACAACGCACAGGTTTGCGTAAAACTAAACTTGCTACTAAAACCACTGCAACACTTTGAGTTTAGACACTTTATACATACCTCCATTTTGTTCTGGTGTATATGGGTTAAACCAGCCCTTGAAGAAGAATTGAACTATTTTACCTTTTGTGCTATACTTTAACATAATGGATTTACATCCAGTGCTGGTAATTTAGTGATAATTACAAGTGCTACAATTCTGTTTCCATCTCATTATACAGAACAGATCTAGAGACACCAGCTAGTCATCATAACACTTACAAAATAACATTCATCTAAGGAAATATAGACAATAAGATTAGTCTTTCCAGGTGGGCTGTAAGAGCAGACACTAATTGCAATCCGGTCCCTGGAAATAGAATAGCAGCCATTTAGTGAGTCAGTCTTTTATTGCAGTAATTTTAGCATCACCATAGTCTAGTATCCCTGCTTTTATCATACTTTCTTAGGGAGCAATTTTGTTCTAATATGGGGGTCATAGGAAGACTATGATGACGGTTAAAGAGATCTGTGGGTCACAAGTGCCATCTAATGCACTATATTCAATCTGGGAAAACATATTTTGATGTCACGGAGACATCTCCTGAGCATATCGCCAGCAATCCACTTCATATTGGGCGGCATGCATCAAAGGTAGCCTGATGCTGCAACATATGGTAGCTGCTCTCCTAATCCTGGCAGCATAGTGAGTCACCGAGCTGCAACAAGTATATAAACCAGAACTTCATACTTTGTAAATGTCAATGGCTGGATACTTGTTCTAGAACAGGATTTCATTATGTAGTAAGATCTAGAACAAGTAGAGGCAAGGCGCTGGATTCCAATATTTAGAAGATCGGTCAGAAGGCAAAAAAGTACAATTGCTCTGGTGAGGCCGTTCTCTAAAAAAACAGGATGTATCTTAAACCCAAAGGGAACCCAGAATGGAAGATACAGTACATGCATAAAACGTCCAAGAGCGCCAAACAAGACAGTAAGAGAGTCAAAAAACGTTCAATATTAGAATGGGTTCACAAATAACACAGAACAGCCAACATGTTTTGAGGGCTCAAACACCTCACCCTTTCTTCAGGGCTTAAACATAAAGGGTAGTATTATGGACTCAAATCACCTGGGATAAATCATTTGCTGTGTAGGATATTGAATTGGCAAAATGTTTGGTTGTGGTTTGTGCCAGCTTTCAGTCAATAATACTACCCGTTACTTTTTGACTCCGGAAAATGGGAGGTCTTTGAGCCCCCAAAACACATTGGATGTTCTGCAAAGTCATTTGTGAACCTATTCATTTTATGGACCTTCATACAGTCTTATATGGCCCTCTCATTGGACTTTATATACAGTATGGGGCTGATTTACGAAGCCCAACACGCACACGCGCAGGCTGCGTGCACGTTTTAACCCGCAAAAATGCATTTACCAAGCGAACACGCACATCATGGCGCGGTTTCACGCAGGCATGGCGCGTTTTTATGTATTTACTTACGCGCGTGTCGTGTAATATGCGCCATCATAAGGCTCACACTGGTTCATGACTGGTTTCTTCTCATGCATACTGCAGGGCCGTAGATCATTTTTTTTCCTGGGGGGGGGGAGTTCAGCTTCTCCCGAGCAATACCGATTTTGCTGTTTGACACCATATGGATAAAAACCATGTGGTACCACTTATAATTGGTACCAATTCACACAAACAGCTTAGTATATACTTATTGGGATTTTGTTTTTACCAAAAACATTTAGCAGAATACATTTTGGCCTAACTTTAGGAAGAAATTTGATTTTATTTGATATTTTGTATAACAAAAAGTTGAAAATATTTTTTCCCCACAATTTTTGGTCTTTTTTCATTTAAAAAGTCATTAAAAAATAAAATTTAAAAAATCAGCGGCAATCAAATAGCACCAAAAGAAAGCTCGATTTGTGTAAAAAATTAGGCGCCCGGGGGAAAGTCTTTTATTAGCGCTCCCCCAAATCTATCCATAGTTCAATACTCTAGAGTCATTCTGATACGATTACTAGTGCGCAGAATTTACGCAGGTGAATATGTACCATTTTGAACTCTGTCACAGCAGCATATAAATAATGTACACATTTTGATTGGTGGTGTAGGCATATATCTACTACTATATTTTTGGGTGTGTAGATTCAACAGTTTTGATTTTTGGGTGGATATTTGCATTGCTGTATGTGGATAAATGCAACTCACTTGATGCAGGATTTGAACCGGGGACATGGGTGCTGTGGGGCAGTAGCTCTAACCTCTGAGCCACTGGGCTTCCCTCAGGGAATTATGCTCATGGTTGTTGCACATCCCCATTGAATCCTTGGAAATGTAATACACCATGCGCGCGTGTTTGTGCTATTTATCAAGCATCTGCACATAAACACGCCATGAATCACGCTTCTGCATACGCTTCTGCGCCAAGCGTATATGCGCGCACAGTCGGCGTGTTTTTGCATGGCGTGTTCATGGCGTGTTTATGTGCTTAGTAAATCAACCCCTATGAGTCACTATGTAGTAAAGCCAGGATGGCAACCCCATAGTCTGCACATTTTAAACTGAACTCCAGGCAGATATAAAAGACACAAATATTGGAGAGATGTATCCCAGGTGGGAAGTATGGTATTTATTAATACATCCTTTAATGCATTTTTTTTACATTCATACAATTTAAGTGCCTGAATTTGACTTGGTATTAGCCTCTTGCAGTCCCTGGTCATCAGAGATCAGACAAGTAGAGGGAGAAGCAGCACAAGGACCCAATTAGTTGTGCTGCAGTGCAATACGCATGCTGATAGGAATAGAGAGCAGAGTGAAAGTCTACTGCTTCACCTTTCAATGTTCTGTTACAGGGTGAAAGAGGTATAAAACCTGCAGAAGTGAAAAATCTGCTCACATGCCTTGCCAGACAGGGCTTTACTGCTTGGCAGGGCCATGTAAATCTAAGAACTGGATGCATAGGAATACAAATCAATTGGTAGGTAAGGCAGCTCCCTTATCTGTTTTTCACCTGTGCATTTAGGTGTTTTCCTGGAGTTTGGCTTTAAATAATGTCTCTCACTCACCACTCACAATAAGTGGCATACATAGATCCTTATGTACATAAGGACTTCTGACTGCTTTGACATTAGTAATTTGCATACATTTTCAAGGTCAGTGACAAAGAATTTATTGAAACCAAAGGTTCAGTATAATAGCCAGACAACCAGCATTTGTAGAAGAAGAACAGCATTGGCAACCTTGGCATTTTCTATCATGATGGGTTTGCTTTAGGGCTCCTTCAGATATTGTTGCTATGTTGCAGTACATTGCAGTGCAGTGCACACACGATAATGTAGAATTTCACACAATAATGTGCATTGCCTTAAGACAGCACATTCATTTCATGGATAAGAAAACATACCTGGACATTTTTTTAACTCAGCACACCACAGTACATGGCATTTGTGCCATGGGGCGCTACAGAGCAGGTTTATTGTGAGCCACAATACTTGTATGTTGGTTGCCATTCTAATAAACGGCACTGTAACCCACCAGACAAAGTAAAGCCTTACCAAAACATACAAGTTTAAGAAAATTGTAAATATTGGTTCTCCTCTCCATATTTCTACATACAGTATGTTGGACTTGCTGTGTTGTCAAACCATTCTAAATTAAATTTTATCTCCTCACCCAATTAGTTAGAAAAGCAGGAATCCATGCAAAGGTGGATGCAAAAATGACATTCAAAGGTGGATAGGAAAACCCAAGGCTCCCAGGTAGGCAGAGAGTCTTGACAGGCAGATCTCTGTTGAAGTATCTAAGACATATAAGATGCTATAAGCTGATTCAATTCTACTTGCATCTAATGAATCATGTTGGGGTAGACAGATCTTTTAAACAGGAAACCCAAAAATGTAGCAATTATATTAGTACTAACTATCTCCCTCAAAACATGGTAGAGGGGGATACAGCCATTATGTTTGGGGTTTTTGTGGATTGCTAGACTCTCAGTAGTAGCAACAGGTCAGCAGGAAAGGTTATTGTGGACTGTATGCTCTCTCCTGGAGAATTCAGACCGCTTTCTTTAAAGCGGGCACTAAAACATATGTCCCTAAAGACCAAGGACAGATCTACATACACCAAGAGAAAGCTCCACCATGGGATCTCTTTAGAAGTATCAGGATGGGAAATATATGAACTGTTGAGGGTACCCACCAGAGTAACCATAACAGGGACTGGGTGGCCTAATTCATATTTGAACTTATTAGATTAAATAACATCTTCCAGTGCTTGCTTTCTCCGAAAGAACATTGATTCCAGGTCATAGGATGGATAAATCACTTAGCTTCCATCCTACATATGTCTTACATAAGTATACCTATAACTAATTTCATGGGACAACCTAGACTGAGCGTGATATCTCTATCTGTACTATCTTGGAGTTTCTCAGGTGATCATGTGACTGGTGTTTTGAGTATGCTGTCCCTTGCATTGGAGGTAGTGGGGGTCCCAGGTCTCAACCTTCTCTATCTATAAGGAACACATCCTAGAGGGAATAAATGCTCCTTTTTTTAAAGAACACACAGTACTGACCAATAATACCCAGTTGGTTTCTCGACACTCAAACAGTGGATCAGTTCGCTGACAGGTACTGAGGGCTATCCTTCAAGCAGGCACCTCATATACACCTTTGTGGACTTTGTTTTATATTGCATGTTTGTTTGCTGTCAATTCACCATTTTTCTGTTCTGCCGGTCTATGAATTGCTTCTTTATAAACACAATGGAAAAGGTCTGTCAGTCAGCTGAGAACCTGGTAAAGTTTTCTACTTTTTATATAGAGACCCCTTGGGCTACATGAAACATAAAGTATGATGGGTTTTTATGAGAAACAGCTCACTTTATCTACAGTTTTCTTTTTGCTACTGTTTTCATAAATCAGGCCCATTTCTATGGACCAAACAAAGGGCTCTTTCAGACACTTTTAGATATATGCCAGCCAATCTTTTTGTATATTTCTAAATTTCTGTGCCTGTCTCTCTGTAGATTCAGGAAAACACTCTTGCTTGTCTTGAAATCTGCTTGAGATCTGACCTGTTATTGTGACACCAAAATATTATTGTTTCTTTTCAAGCCTATAACAAGAAGCTCTCATAAGGCCAATGCACTTCTTTGTATAACTTTTATTGACACTGTCACACTTCAAGCTTCGTCTCCTGGACACGTCACCCACATCTGTCCTTGTATTAATTATAAACAACATCTCTCTCTGCCAAACCCTCTCTGTCCATTAGATGCTACATTCAACCTTTCATTTTTGACGTCACCTGGGCCTGACACTCTTCATGTCGCTGTCGCATGGGTCTTCTGAAGCGTGGCCATGAAGGACGTGTTTAACGGGACAGAAATAAGCCTTGTGAAATATTAATAAGGTTTGCAAGCCCGTAATATGAAGAACTTAGAGTGGGAGAATTGTGTCACTTTTTAGAGTTGCATTCCCAATATAACCAGGGTTTTCATGAGTCCCTGGGGTCTGACAGTAGAAATTAACATTCTTTAGTAAAAATATATAGTGCCCTCCAGTCTTAACAATTCCATATATATTGCTGTTTTTGATAGAACAGATGCTGGGCAATATGGTCCTTATAAGCATTAGAACTGAACCCACACAAATAGCTAAATGCACCGATGATATAAATATAAGTGAACTGTCTGCCAAAGGATTTGTAATTCTGTCTTTCTGTCCATCCTGTCCTGAGATTTAAACAGCTGCCACACAACACAGCCCTGTCTGGCAGGGCAGGAGACCTGATCGTTGATATTAAGTTGCACTTAGAGGTCTTGTCCCTCCCCCAGCCTGTGATTGGACAGTGAAAAGAGAAGCAGCAGACTGGTGAGCTCATCCATCTGTCTATCTGCTCTCTTCTCCGATCAGCATACCCCATGTTAACACATGGGCACTGAAGCACACCTGACTAGCTTCTTGTGCAACTCTTCCTCTCCCAGCTTTGCTGTACATTAATTCAGATCAGACTACTAGCGGTAAAAAGGTACATTTAATGATGTATTCATGAATATAGAGCTGCATTATTGTCTGTCTTTTATATCTCAATGGAGTTCAGCTTCATTCACATTTCAGATTTTATTAAGATTGTAGTGAAGTTTCCAGCTATTTATAGATCTGCTTTAATTACTACTAATGTAATCTAAAGCCCAAACTATTTTTAATGTTGGTTAAGTAGAAAAAGGTCAAAACCTCTGTTGGTTTTTAATGCTGTCTATTCTTGCCTAGGGAGATTCACCCTACCTTTTTTTTTCTGGTGACCACCTGTACAGAAAGTGATGGTAAATACAAAATGTTACAGTTTTTATCTTTGAAGAGTTTTTAACTCATTTTCTTTTTTGTCTTTAGGGAAGAAAGTGAAGAGAAAGCTCCCCAATAAGAGCAAACAGAAAGTATTGTTAGTATTGTCAGACTGTTATCAGTCTGATGCGGATTTGAAGTCTATGGCATCGTTTGCATCTGTCTGCTGCTAGGTGTACCCTGGCCACAGGGCAGAGCAACACATGAAAGATTGCTATGTATATGTATGTCTCCCAAGCCAATCACTGGGAGGTTAATGGCCAGTGTGCATGCTGGGAGAGGAGATAAATACTTGGGGTGGGCCATGTGAGCTCTCTCTTCCTCCCCCGGGCACTGCCTAGGAAGAGGCTGCTATGGACTGTCTGAGATGACTAGCCATGTGCTGACACTGAGGCCTGGAGTCTGGAGGCCCAGTGGCTACTACTGATGACAGGGATGAAGATGACTGGTAATCTATAACTGAAGTTCTCTAACTCAAGTGCTGCTTTGCCAGGTGCTCTTTACACAGACTGCAATGTCTGGCTAAAAGGTCCTCGTCTGTGATGGCTGCAGTTACTCTATCCTACCACTTAAAGGAGTCTACACCAGCCTGGATGATCCTGACCCTCCAGCTCTCTCCCTGAAGCTCTTCAAGAAATGGACTCACATGGACTATTATGGCCAACATGTGGCAAGAATCATTATATTCCTTTGGCTAGGATCAGTGGTGGTTTTGGTCACTGGCTGCTCAACCTATGCAAATTAATAAAAGGCTGACAGGCTCCGCAGCTATCAGCACATCCAGCAGCTACATGAGATTAGGAACAGCTCAGCTACCTAGACACAGACAGTTTGCATCCAGGGTCGCTTAATATCCCTAACTGCATACAACCACTGGATGTGAAGATACATGAGAACAGCTGAGGAACCTGTCAACCTGGAATTGATTTGTACAGTTTGAGCATCCACAGCTGTCCAGAACCAGCTCTTTTCCCAGCTGCAAGAATATTCTAAATCTTGTCGCATGCAGTACTTTTTTCAGCACACCACCATAACGCGCCAACAAGGCAAAATGCCTTGTCTTTGCTTTGGGACTGCTCTGGGCAAGGCTGGACAGCACAGACAAACACAGCTGGTGTGAACGAGCCCTAAATCTGACTCGCTACTACCAACCAGATTTTAGTTTTCTACCAAAACACTTTCTCACATCATTACCCATGTTGGCATTTCTTTATTGATTAAACCTGTAAGAACATTTTGTGCCTAAAGGATAGTACAAACGTTAGGGCAAAGACAAATGAGTTCTCATTATCTGCTATGAATTTCTATACTTTCCAAATCTTTTTGACTTATTGACCTTTGGAGTTTGTTCTCTGATCATGTTCAAGATGTGGTCATGGTGCTTCAAACATCATCCTCAGATATCAATACTTATAATGGGCAGTGAAAAGGTGCAACTTATTATAATAAGCAAACAAACTATCTACACTGTGGTCAGGATTTATAACTCGATGCTTCCTTCTCTTCACACCTCATAATCTCAAGGATGGCACAATAATTGAGAGATTGGGTCGGTAATTGGTCTAAGCACCATATCCCCAAAATATTTAATAAAACAACTTCATGGAACTTTTCTTCTCCCAAATTTCCAAATAGATATACTGAATTATGATGTAAAACATTATTCTTTTTTTATGATTAAAACAATCTGAAAATTGTGTAAAAACATTTAAAAAGAGGTTTATTATATTTTACATACTGTTCATTTTAAGACATCAAAATTATAACTCTGTGTGTACCTTCAAATTCCATTGCAAAGCTCGTTATTATGGTATTACACACAATCTGGCACTGTTGACAGCAATGTCACGTTTACATTACAGCAGTAACCATTTCCATTCATCATTAATAATCCTACAGTGGGATGATGAAAACTCTGACCATGTTTCCCAGATTTAAAGATCTGCTTCATCAGGAAATATAGAAGGTGAATCTACATTATTACATCAAACCTACCAGCTTATATGATAAAAGATTCTAATTTGATTAGGACCAAACCATATTATTACAATGAGGTCCCAAACTGCATAAATGCATTACATCAGATGCCCAAATAAGGAAATGTAAAATATGTATGAATCTTAATGAATGGCTTTGGTGATAACTGTGATGTAGAAGCCCTTATAGGAATGACAAAAAAGTTACTATCTCACCAGTTTGTCCCATGCCATAGCACTCCAACATAAGGCACAGTCTCCCGCTAGCAGCATTCAGAACTCTGGAGTTCCCCGTTATATGCTGTGTAGTGTTTGATGTCGTGTGCAGAGTAGATGCCCAACCAAGTGTGCAAATTGGGAAACCTCACAATCCATGCCTACCAACACTGTCTAAAGTAACTTTACCAATGGATCTACCCCTTGGTGACTAGGGGCAGAATTCCCACCTTAATACTCACAGAGAATCACCATCTCAACCACCAAATACTAGGGGGAGCCAGGGACAGAAGACAACAGCACAACAAGTATAAGAAATAGTGATGAGAAAAACACAATCACATCCTTCACTGGAAACATATCTACAGTTGTTTGTTCCATATTTTGAGTGTACATATAATCTTCTCCTACAGGGAGAGGCAGTCAAAGGCATCACCACGCCTGACCCGAATTTTTTTTATTTACTATATTCCATCTTTAGAAGTCTCCCCATCAAAGACGTTGCTTTCTCCTCAATATCAGCCTTATCAGTGCAGTTTCTCCTCATCACTAAATATTAGCTATAGGGTATATTTTATTTAGAGATAGGCTTCCTATATAATGTTGGATTTTACAATGAATGATTTTTGGGCACTTAACGATCTTGTTCAATTATTGGAAGATAATTATACATGTTATATAACAATAAAGGTCCAGTGGTGGTAATTTCAGTAGCTGACAGTCTTGCCCCTAAATTGCTTGATGTGCAAGATCCACATATGGATCATTTACTTGGCGCACAGGCCACATACAAGTGTAAATCAAAAACATTTCCTGAAATTCAAATGAATGCTCATATTTGGGCAAAGTTACCAAAGAGTTTAAAGAACCTCCTTTATGTAATAGAGGGCCTTTTAATTTGACAATCAAAATAAAGATTTCAACAGCAGAAATTGTTCAAATTACAAAATTATTACCCTACAGTAATTAAAACATTTGATAGTTGATATGGATAACACCCAATATACACATGTGTCAGGAAATCTTGAGTAATAAAGAATGGTATAAACAGATTTCTTAGGAACAGGTTAAGGATTTTTTTTAAATGAATTTGCTGAGATCCTTTACAGAGCTTATCTGGCAGCTCTTATTGATAATGATACGATGGGATATTTAAAAGTCAGACATTTACATATACCAGCTTTTTATGCATTACCCAAGATACATAAAAATCTTCAAATGCCTCCACAGCAACCCAATATCTCAGGGGTAGTGTGTTATACTGAACATGCCAATTGACTTGTAAATGATTACCTGAGACCACATACAAGATTTTACAATCTTATGTCAAAGATACAACTGAATTACTTTGGACACTTGATGGTATACTTATTCCTCCAGGGGCCCTTTTAGCCATTGATATTGAGACTCTATATTGCAGTGTTTCCCATACTATGGAGATTTAAGTTTAATGTTTTCTAGGAGAAAGAAGACAATTCTGCTGGTTTGTCCATGCTGGAGCTCTATGATTAAGCGCAAGTATGTGTGAAACACGTTAGAGATTTTGTCTGGGACATATGCTGCATGCCGATTGATGAATTAAAAATTACACACCAATCTTCAATTGACACAGGAGTGTCGCATTTCCTTATAATTATGGTGTATTAGGATCCTGTAAGTAATGTTGTCAGCCATGAACAGAAACCAGAAAAAGGGCAGAGTACTGGCAGGATCAACTGATATTTTTGGCCTACACTATTTTATTTAAGGGACAAAGCAGCAACAACTAACTGAATGTCTTTATTAGGGTTTGCATACACTTTAAAGCTGAACTCTAGGTAGATATAAAAGACACACATTAATGCAGCTATGTAATCAATCATCAATACATCATTAAAAGTATTTTTAATTGTAAGCAGTGTACATACCTGAATTTGTCAGCAGCCTTATGCAGTCCCTGTACAGCAGAGCTATAGAGTGAGAAGAAGTGCTTCAAAGTAAAAAAAAAGACCAAATAATGGGCCTGAAACAATGGTGATGGGGAGACAAAGTCCTGAGCTTTGCTGGAGCGTCAATAAGTGCAACTGCTTCTCACATTTCTGGTCCCATTGCCATGGTAGAAAATAGTAAGGAATCATGGTGTCAGCCAGACCCAGAGAAGCACTGATTCTGCTAAAGTGTAAGGGGTCTATTCACGAAGCAGCCGAAGGATCTAGCCGTAGCTACGGCCGATCCTTTGGCTAACTTCGGCCCCAGGACCCCTTCGGTTCAGTAGAACCGAAGGGCTGCTGTACGGGCTATTCACTATAGCCTGTACAGCTCCCGAATGTGGCTGAGCCATGCCTGCTTCTGACAGCTGGGCGGAGCCAGCCGTGATCTTACGGCTGGCTCCTGCTACTTGCAGAGAGACCAGCGTCCCTGGTTAACAGCTAACCAGGGACACCGATCTCCAAACAGCCTAACTCTCCCTGGCGCTCCGGGAGTCTCCCGCTCCCGGCCGCCAAGGAGAGAATCACTGCTTATTCTTTTTTTTTTATTCTGACACGGAGCCGTGTCAGAATAGAAAAAAATTAAAAAAAAAAATTTGGCCATAGGAATGCATTGCTAGATTCCTATTGGCTATTTCAATTTGCAATAGCCAATAGCAAACTAACATTGCACACGCCCTCTGCTGCAGTTCTCCATCAGGTCCACAATTACTGAATGACAGCAGCAGAGGACAGGAACAATAGCGAGTTTGCTATTAGCTATTGCAAATTGAAACAGCCAATAGGAATCTAGCAATGCATTCCTATGGCCAAAAATTATTATAATTTTTTTTTCTATTCTGATACGGCTCCGTCTCAGAATAAAGAAAAAAAACGAAAAAGCAGTGCATTTTCTGTTCTGCTTGGTTCCTGTTCTGCCCGGTTTGCTGTGCATGGTCGGCCGACCCGAAGCCACCCGATGTATGGCTGATTTCAGCCGATATACGGCTGAAATCAGCCTACCAGCCTGAAGTGAATAGCCGAACAGCGTTCGGCTCACCTCGCTTTAAGTCGGTCATTCACTCGGCTGCCTATGGCAGTTTAGTGAATAGACCCCTAAGTCTTTGAGTATTATTAATAGATAGGCAACATGGGTGGAAAGAAAACCTAAAGCCGGTTTTCCAACCTACACACCCTTCTCTCCGCAGGGTAAAAAATAAGGAAAGAAGTTACCAACATTCACAAATGTTGTGATTGGATGCTGCCCTACCCCCGGTCCCTGACCTAATCACCTTATAGTAAATAAAGCCTTGCACTGCCATTTATTAACATAAACTACTACATACAACATTGCTTTACACTTCATCTACATAGTTTTTAGCTCTTTAGGCTTCCATTAGCTATTAGTTAGTGGTTTCCCCTGCACTTCATTATATGGATACACCTTTAATTTGTTCAGCATTGAGAGATTTCATCAAATTTCCAAAATAAACATTTTCGGTGCTGAGGGAAAAAGAGCTGAGAAAAGCTATAACTGGAAATTGCTTCTGCGTGTTAATATTTCCTGTGTAACTGTCTCGGTAAAGTCTGCAACTCAATAAAATGATGATATAAACCCACCATCTGTTCAGGCTGCACATTCCTCTCCATCTGGGTATTTTACAGGCTGTTTTTTAATATAAATTTTCCAATATTTCAGTGCACTTTGGGGAGAATTTGCTCATTTAAACACTGTAAACACCTTACAAGATTTTTAATATTTTGTTGCCAGTGATTACGTGGGAGAGGGAAAGCAGAGGACACAGGTGTTTACAGGGTCAGTCTTGAAGAAAAAAAGGGACAATTATTGATTTTATTTCTATTCAACGCAAGAATTGTTCCATAAACTACAGCAAGAATTGTTCCTTAAACTACAGCAATGTTTTCCGGTATTTAACAAAAATGCCACAATTCTACTTCTGCACAACAATGGTTGTATGGAAGATGTTTGAACTTTAAAGTGATGTGCCGCTTTTACAATTAAGATGTAAAAAGTAAAAAGACAGCATTTACAATAAGGCATTGCTAAGCATTTACTGGGTAGGTCAGAGGGAGCAGAGCCAATTGACCACAATTAGAAAAATAGTATATTGACAATAAGTATAAATTTACAGCTATAATTGGAAAATTGTCTAAAAGTAATTTTTATCAAGACTTTTAAAGACTGTGTCATATTTTTACCAATTGTGGAGTACTTCAATAACTAAATGACACCCCCTTTTCTGTTCACCAGCACCCGGATGGCCCACTGTGAATTGACAGCCTAGGTACTGATCTGAGCAAGGGATCGCTGTAGTAGCTTGGTTGGTTGATCTTTTCTAGATCTAGTCTTGCTTCTTTGTATTTAGTTGCAGGGCCGGTGCTAGGATTCTTGCCTACACAGGCAAGGTGCATTTTTGCGCCCCCCTTCCTGACCCTGACCCCCTGTAAAAACAGGGCATTTTGACAAGCACTTGTACTTGTCAAAATGCCCCGATGTTTGCGCTATGGTTTGGTTTTTTTGTGTCGTGTCGGGATCCTCTGGCAGTCGCCGGCCAGCTAAATTAGGACCCCACCTGGAGCTCCTCCCACTGGACCAGCACTGACTCGCCGCTGCTCTCCCGCACCGAAGGTAAGTGAAAAAAAAAACATAGCGCAAACATCGGGACATTTTGACAAGTACAAGTACTTGTCAAAATGCCCTGTTTTTTCCGCCCTCACCCTGTAGCGCCCTCAGGCGGCTGCTTGATTTGCCTTGCGGTAGCGCCGGGCCTGTTTAGTTGCAGTGGTTATGTTCAGATGACTAGATCCTTCCCATGACCTGTAACTGTAGCTACAGAAACCTGCTGCTGAATAAAGCTGTACAATACAACCTCCCAACTCCCGCCCACCACTTTTGATCACTTTTGGTTAGAGACCCTGCCCATCACGTATTCATTTAAAGGAAAACTTTCCGAAGTGGAAGTGGAACATGGAAACATGCCATCATTCTGCAAAGGCTGACTCAGTGGGGCTGATTTACGAAGCCCAACACGCACACGCG
>NW_017309847.1:33309-42614 GCF_000935625.1 Nanorana parkeri | reverse complement strand
AATGTTCCGGAGGGCTTGGCAGCGAAAGGGTTAAAGATATGGACCTCTGTAATGGTTTCCACTTTCATTGTCTTAACATTCTCTTAACATTCTCTTAATGCAATGGAAAAAAACATGCATAGTGCTCTCTGTAAAAACGTTTATTTAGATATCAATAAAATGCCACTTACAAATGTATAGCGGTACTTGTGGGTACGTGATTCCCTAGGTGCACAAGAAGTAGTTTGTCTAATGCAGGGTATCCCTAAACCCAGAAGACAGTGGGAGCAGCAGAAGTGAGTGTAGAACCTCCAGGGGACAGGCAGGGCTGGAGGTGAGTGCTGATTAAAAAGCTGTTTGTTAAAGGAGAACTATGAGGTGAGTTATTTTCACTCACCTTATAGTTCTAGCCGACCTGTGACAATGAGACTGTCACAGGTCGGCTCAGTAGATCGGGAGGTGAGCGAACATATACCGGGTTCGCTCGCCTCTCGATCCTGTCACGGCTCTCTGCCGTGACGGGGAAGGGGCTGGATTCCCCGCTCCCCGCTCCGATCTGACTGGCGGAACAGGAGGGGGCAGGTGGCAGCTGGCTCTGCCTCTAGATAGGCAGAGCCAGCTGTCACTCACGCAGCTGGGCGGATCCCGTCATCTAGGTCATGATCCGCTCCGACTGCGGCGTCTAGGGTAACGGGAGGACGCTAGTTTGTGTCCTCCCGTTACCCTAAGGAGACATATGGGGAAAAACACTGACCCCATAGTTCTCCTTTAACATATTGTGGGATTTTTTTTTTTTATTTAAAATTTGTTTAAACTTGTAATTAAGCTTTATAGCAATTGGATTATCGTGAAATGCAGACAAAAATTACATTTTGTTTGAATTAATTCAAGCATGATCTGATTCTATACCCTTGCTGTGCAGTAATCTCACATCTAGACAACACTGGAAGTGTTATTTCCCACATACAACATAGACTGTGACATTTCTCACAATTTCATGGTGTGCATAGCTTCTAACACTCTCCAGCTCTCACTGGAGTACTTTCCTGGAAAAACATGTTGGGAGGGGGGAACAAAGTTAGCAGCAAGTTACCTTAGGTGAATTTACTTGTACATATATACACTATATTGCCAAAAGTATTGGGACATTATTGGATTCAGGTGTTCCAATCACCTCCATAGCCACAGGTGTATAAAATCAAGCACCTAGGCATGCAGACGCTTCTACAAACATTTGTGAAAGACTGGGTCGCTCTCAGGAGCTCAGTGAATTCAAGCGTGGTACCGTGATAGGTTGCCACCTGTGCAATAAGTCCATCCGTGAAATTTCCTTGCTACTAAAATATTCCACGGCCAACTGGTATAACAAAATGGAAGCAACAGCAACTCAGCCACATAAAATGACAGAGCAGGGTCAGTGCATGCTGAAGTGCACAGAGCGTGGAAGTTGCCAACCGTCTGCAGAGTCAATAGCTACAGACCTCCAAAATTCATGTGGCCTTCAGATTGGTACAACAGTGCGTTGACAGCTTCATGGAATGGGTTTCCATGGCTGAGCAGCTGCATCCAAGCCTTACATCGCCAAGTGCAATGCAAAGCGTTGGATGCCGTGGTGTAAAGCATGCCGCCACTGGACTCTGGGGAAGTGGAGACGTGTTCACTGGAGTGACGAATCACGCTTCTCTGGCAATCCGATAGACGTGTCTGGGTTTGGCGGTTGCCAGGAGAACGGTACTTGCCTGACTGCATTGTGCCAAGTGTAAAGTTTGGTGGAGGGGGGATTATGATGTGGGGTTGTTTTTCAGGGGTTGGGCTTGGCCCCTTAGTTCCAATGAGGAGAACTCTTAAGGCATCAGCATACCAAGACATTTTGGACAATTTCATGCTCCCAACTTTGTGGGAACAGTTTGGGGATGGCCCCTTCCTGTTCCAGCATGACTGTGCACCAGTGTACAAAGCAAGGTCCATAAAGACATGGGTGACTGAGTTTGGGGTGGAGGAACTTGACTGGACTGCGCAGAGTCCTGACCTCAACCCGATAGAACACCTTTGGGATGAATTAGAGTGGAGACTGCAAGCCCGGCCTTCTCGTCCAACATCAGTACCTGACCTCACAAATGCGCTTCTGGAAGAACGGTCAACCATTCCCCACAGACATACTCCTAAACCTTGTGGACGCCTTCCCAGAAGAGATGAAGCTGTTACAGTGGCAAAGGGTGGGCCAACTCAATATTTAACCCTTCGGACTAAGACTGGGATGTCATTAAAGTTCATGTGCGTGAAGAGGCAGGCGTCCCGATACTTTTGGCAATGTAGTGTACTTGTACTTAAGTCCATGAGAAGTGTGGTGTAACTATTACAGGTAATAAGTGACTGATATAGAAAAACAGTCTTGCCATAGCAAATTTGTCTGATTAACATAAATGTTGCTTGTCTGCATCAACAGCTATGTTTATCAGCATGTCCCTCATCTCCTAAAGGCACAAGTTCCAGGTGTTAAGGAAATTAAAATTCCAGAAGATCTGGCATTAAACGGCTCTTATGAGTGATTCTCTAGCTAATGATTGTGTGCCATGATTAGGTAATATAAATATACTCCAAGGTGTGTTTACAGATGTGTTCTGGATTGTAAATTAAAATGCAGTCAAAAACAGTTGACACATTCATTTATTTATAGGACTGCGCCTCTAGTATCGGCACTACACACAACTGAATAGTTTGCTAGTGTCAGTTCACCAAAGATTAGTGGTTCAGTTTTTGCTGTACGTTTTTAAGTTAAATCATCTGCCCGCTTCTGCTGGTGGATGTTTTATACAGGAATTTTTATAGCGCCAACAGTTTGCGCTGTGCTTTACAAAGTGGGGGAGACAGTACAGTTTCAGTGCAATGGGGTTACGAGGGCCCTGCTTGTAAGCTTACAATCTAGTACCGAACCATCGGCCTGCTTCTGCTGTTTTAAAGGAAAAGTTTTGGGAGACTAAAATATGCTCTTCCCAAAACTTAGAGCTGACGTGCGACACTGCAGCTGTTACATGCCGGCTCTATATACGGTCGTATCTCGGTTCACAAACGCTTCTGATCGCGAACAATTTGGTTCGCAAACAGGAAGTTCTGCAAAATTTTGCATCTGTTCGCGAACTCCGCATCGGGTGACGAACACAACCGCAGCCATCTTCCTTGATCTGGCAAAACAAATGGCAAACGCACTCATCAATTTGTCACCAGCTTTACAGCAAGGTGCACATGGAAGGGCTTTATACAGTACAACAGCAAAACGTTTCCCAGCACACTCACCAGCCAGCATGCAAAAAAACTTGTCTCACCGCTAAGGTTAAAAACAGAGGTTTAGATACACGTCTTCTGCAGAAAAGTGTATCTAAACCTCTGTTTTTAACCTTAGCGGTGAGAAGTTGTTTTTTTTTGCATGCTGGCTGGTGAGTGTGCTGGGAAACTTTTTGCTGTTGATCTTCCCTGATCTGACACATGGTTGTGGCTTCCTCTAGTGGAGATCGCGGTCTGATCACAGTTTGCTTTGGTTCGCGACTAGAATTGTGGAACGAATTAAGTTAATTGAACCGAGGTACCACTGTACTGAGAGCTGAGCGATCATGAACCACTTATCACTCAACTCACGGCTTCCTACTGCAAAGGGCAGTGACTGTCAGTCATTGTGCTCACTGGGATTTTCCCCTCCCCTCTCTGTTCCTCCAGCATTCACTGGAGGGGCAGACAGGCAATGGGGTGGGCAGAGCTGGCTCTAGAGAGGCAGAGCTAGATGTCAATCAGGCAGCTGGGTTGATCCTGATGATATTGTCAGGATTCATCCCAACTGCAGTATGACTGCACTAAATGCTGACTTTGGGTCACAAGTGCGCGGCTTGCGATGATCGCAAGTACAATCTGCCTGTCCAAGATGGGCAGATTGTAAGTTGTTTTTTTTTAAGTACCTTACAACCATCGCAAGACAAAAGTCTTGCGATGGTTGTAAGGTGTGTGCCCAGCATAAGTCTCTCTTCCCCCACTTTTTTTAATGGATCACAGCCTCCTTTCTCCAAACCTTCACAACTGTACAATGTGGTACCCACAAGTGGATTCTGTGCACTCCATTTGCCACAATGAAATGCCTGCCTGCAGCCTAATATATCTAGAGTGTCTGCAATAACTACACTGTGATAGAAACTTGTACAGTAAATCCAAAAGAAGCAAACAACACAAGTGAGGTAACCTGGTAGAAGCAGTCCTGTGAAGTGAGAAATGCAAGGACCTGCACAATGGTAAGAAAAAACAATAACCTTTCTGAAGGCCCACCAACCTCTCAGTTGGCCTAACACAAGAGCATAAACTCTGCAGGTCAGGGTTCAGCAGTCTTCCTACACTTAGGAAAGAGACATTCTTTCAACCACAGTAAGGTGCATATTTTAAACAGAGAGGATGAGTTTTTTTATGTAAGAAGTGGAACAACTCAACCTGCAGAGGGATGGGGGCCTTTAACATCCACATACAATGCTGTTTAAACATTTGCACCTTGATGATTTGACAGCAATTCACAAACTCTTATGTAATTAAAAATTGTAACAAATGTCCCAGGCTCCATGGTCATTGGATTATCTGATATTAAAAATCACATGAATCATAACTAACCAATTTTTTTACACAGTATACAAAAAGTTAATGCGTGGGTATTGTTATCCCTGTATACTAATACCACATACAGAGTTATTCACAAAAGGGTGAAGAGTTTGGAGAAGGCGGGAGAAGTGAACAATCTAGGACAACATAGCTGAACTGGAAAAATTCTCCAACTCAGCTCACTTTCCAGTTCAGCTATGTTGTCCTAGATTGTTCACTTTTCCGGCCTTCTCCAAACTCTTCTCCCTTAAGGCCCCGTTCACACCTGACCGTTTTGTAGCTCGTCCTACGCTCGGCGAACGCGCTACAAAACGGTCAAAAAAATAAATAGCATTGTAGTCAATGCCCTCGTTCCCACCTAGGCGTATTTCCACCCGTCCCTAACGCCCTACAAAACGGCCCACGCCTGAAAAGGTCCCGGGACTACTTTGGGCCGTTTTGTAGGGCGTTTTCCATTGGGATACAGCCAAGTAGCCTTTGGAATCGCGCGACGGTCGCGCGACTTTTTTACCGCGAATCGCGGTAAAAAAACGCGTGACGGTCGCGCGACAGACGCGCATATTACAATACGCCTAGGTGTGAATGGGGCCTTAGTGAATAACCCTGATAGTGTTTTCCTCCCCAGCAATTACTTGTCCCCTTTATTCTCTTGTTCCATATGGCTATAGATGTTATAGAGAAGTGTTATCACAGTGGTGGCTGAATTCGTTTTTATTGTTTTCAGAAAGTACAGAAAATATCTTATTCTCTTGTTCCATATGGCTATAGATGTTATAGAGAAGTGTTATTTCACAGTGGTGGATGAATTTGTTTTTAATTTTTTCAGACTTAAAGTGACATTAAACACTACTGTAATGTGTGCCTTACTGTAATCCATGGTTGTTTCCCTTCTCTTTGCTGCTCTTCCTTTTAAATCTGTATCTGTTATCATGCTGTGCAGAACTTCTGTTTTGCAGCAGACTGCTTTGTCTCTGAAAGGGATACATGATGTCTGTATGGTGGTTTGCAACCTGAGCCAGCACTACAGGAAGAGGCACTCAGCTGCAAAGGGAAGTTCTCCCCCAGCATGAGAAGACATGAGGATTTAAAAGGAAGAGCAGCAAAGAGAAGGGAAACAACCATGGATTACAGTAAGGCACACATTACAGTATTGGTTTATGTTAAAAAATCTGAGAGTTTAATGTCACTTTAAGGTGCCCATACACTTTAAAACCCTTTTGTCTTGCGAGGGTTGTAAAGTAATTTAAAAAAACGTACGACCTGCCCATCTTGGACAGGCAGATCGTACTTGCGATCATCGCAAGCCCCACCCCCTGAGGGACGGGCTTCCGATGACTGCAATGCTGAACGGGCACACCGGCCCGTTCGGCAGTTGTCTCTCGATCATGTTAAAAACCAGCCGAAAATCGCTCGATTCTCGGCTGGTTTTCCAACATGCTCGATATACAAAAGTCGCACGCCTTCCATACACTGCACGATTCTCGTACGATTGCGGGATTTCCCGCGATTCACGTACGAGAATCGTGCAGTGTATGGGCACCTTTTAGAACAATTTTTTTCAGAAAGTACAGAAAATATCTGTTTATCTTTCACGGGATATAGTGTCTTGGCCCCTAATTGTGAACTGTACTGAAGACAAAAATAGACCTTTTTATGTAAACTACTAATCCCACCAGCTACTATGTAATGAAGATGATCAAATGCAGACATAGTAGTCCAGCCTGTGTGGCAACCATGGTAATCTGCAATATATTGCATTTTTGGGTTTAGATCCGCTGTAAACAGTAATCCTGGTTTACCATTTAGTGCCCGATACTTCATAACGTTCTGAGTGATCCAGGGACTACTGCTGATAATGGGTGATGCAGTGGTTAAAAAACAAGTGCCAGCAAGCCTCTGTGCAATGAAAGACCTTGGCATTAACAAAGCTCTTCAAGCATACTTCAGAATCTCGGTGACCACTAAGTATTGTGACATTTCCTTAGCAGGGTACGGCACTTTCAATAAGAAAACATTTGTATTAATGAGGGTTGGAAAGGTTGAGGTGGGCTCGGGTTCATGGCGGTAAAACAGGCATACAGGATACAGTATATACTTACATGCAGCTGTCCTTAGCATGAAATCTGTCTGTCCAGAAAACTATGTAACATTATACTAGGTGTCTATATGATATTTTGCAGAATCGTGTAAAACAGCCAAATTGTGAAGCTTTCATTGATACTGTATGTTGGAATTATATTAAAAAGGAACCCTGGGCAAATTAAAAATTAACCCTTGCAGTGCAGTTACCCCCCTAGGTCTTGGTCACGCAGAGGTGACAGCTTGCATCTCTCCCCCTCAGCTCTGGTGGTGGAATGTCACTCAGCGTCCTCATGTCCCATACAAGTGGATGGATTTGATAATGTCACAAGATCTTAGACCACCAGAGTCCAAGGGAGAATAGGCTGTGGGGACTGGTCTAGCAGCTAGGTGGGTCTGGGGATCAAGTGAATATATATGTTTTTATTTTACACCCTACGCCAAAATAAGCACTTAATCCTTGTAGTGCGAGGCTAACCCTAGTGAAAACCTAGTTTGGGAATATATAACCCCAGTCAACCCCTAGAGTTAGGAAAATATTCCCTAATATACCCCTAGGGTTCGGAATATATCCCCTACTATACCCCTGGGTTATTAATATACCCCTACTATACCCATAGGGTTATTAATATACCCCTACTATACCCCTAGGGTTATTAATATACCCCTATTATACTCCTAAGGTTATTAAAATACCCCTACTATACCCCTAGGGTTATTAATATACCCCTACTATACTCCTAGGGTTATTAATATACCCCTAGGGTTATTCAAATACCCCTACTATACCCCTAGGGTTATTAATATACCCCTAGTATACCCCTAGGGTTATTAATATAACCCTACTATACTCCTAGGGTTATTAATATACCCCTACTATACCCCTAGGGTTATTAATATACCCCTACTATACTCCTACTATACTCCGAGGGTTATTAATACACCCCTACTATACCCCTAGGATTATTAATATACCCCTACTATACCCCTAGGGTTATTAATATACCCCTACTATACCCCTAGGGTTATTAATATACCCCTATTATACTCCTAAGGTTATTAAAATACCCCTACTATTCCCCTAGGGTTATTAATATACCCCTACTATACTCCTAGGGTTATTAATATACCCCTAGGGTTATTCAAATACCCCTACTATACCCCTAGGGTTATTAATATACCCCTAGTATACCCCTAGGGTTATTAATATAACCCTACTATACTCCTAGGGTTATTAATATACCCCTACTATACCCCTAGGGTTATTAATATACCCCTACTATACTCCTACTATACTCCGAGGGTTATTAATACACCCCTACTATACCCCTAGGATTATTAATATACCCCTACTATACCCCTAGGGTTATTAATATACCCATACTATACTCCTTGCAAATTAAAAATTAACCCTTGCAGTGCAGTTACCCCCCTAGGTCTTGGTCACGCAGAGGTGACAGCTTGCATCTCTCCCCCTCAGCTCTGGTGGTGGAATGTCACTCAGCGTCCTCATGTCCCATACAAGTGGATGGATTTGATAATGTCACAAGATCTTAGACCACCAGAGTCCAAGGGAGAATAGGCTGTGGGGACTGGTCTAGCAGCTAGGTGGGTCTGGGGATCAAGTGAATATATATGTTTTTATTTTACACCCTACGCCAAAATAAGCACTTAATCCTTGTAGTGCGAGGCTAACCCTAGTGAAAACCTAGTTTGGGAATATATAACCCCAGTCAACCCCTAGAGTTAGGAAAATATTCCCTAATATACCCCTAGGGTTCGGAATATATCCCCTACTATACCCCTGGGTTATTAATATACCCCTACTATACCCATAGGGTTATTAATATACCCCTACTATACCCCTAGGGTTATTAATATACCCCTATTATACTCCTAAGGTTATTAAAATACCCCTACTATACCCCTAGGGTTATTAATATACCCCTACTATACTCCTAGGGTTATTAATATACCCCTAGGGTTATTCAAATACCCCTACTATACCCCTAGGGTTATTAATATACCCCTAGTATACCCCTAGGGTTATTAATATAACCCTACTATACTCCTAGGGTTATTAATATACCCCTACTATACCCCTAGGGTTATTAATATACCCCTACTATACTCCTACTATACTCCGAGGGTTATTAATACACCCCTACTATACCCCTAGGATTATTAATATACCCCTACTATACCCCTAGGGTTATTAATATACCCCTACTATACCCCTAGGGTTATTAATATACCCATACTATACTCCTAGGGTTATTAATACACCCCTACTATACCCCTAGGATTATTAATATACCCCTACTATACCCCTAGGGTTATTAATATACCCCTACTATACCCCTAGGGTTATTCATATAACCCTACTATACTCCTAGAGTTAATAATATACCCCTACTATAAGGAAAATATATCCCATACTATAGCCCTAGGGTTTGGAATATATTCCCATGTATACCCCTAGGGTTAGGAATATATACCTTAATAATCCCCTAGGGTTAGGAATATATGCCTTAATATACCCCTAGGGTTTGGAATATATACCCAAGTGTACCCCTACAGTTAGGAATACAACCACTACTAACATACCCTTGGATATA
>NW_017309847.1:10753-33215 GCF_000935625.1 Nanorana parkeri | reverse complement strand
ATATATCCCCAACATATCCATAGTGTAAAAGTTTATTGTCTGTTGTGCTTTCTTTTATTCCTGCCTAAATGTTAGAGGTATTTTCTTCTTTACGTAACAGATTATGAATAATAGTATTCGGCTGCATTTTTTTGCTCTAAAAAATAAACCTAATTCATGACATTTCAAGAAATCAAGTTCCACCTTCAATAATATTACATTCTTGGGGCAATATACACTGTGTTTATATGCCATAAATCATAGGAATTATAAGAACGAGCAGGTAATTCTAGCGATACATTGTGGCTAGATGGCAGTGTTGCTATAATTAGGATAGCTGAGCAGCACTGGCTTTGCAACCAAGGTTTCTGGTTCTTTCTCAGCGTTTGATTATACCTGTATAAATTAGAATAAATGTTTATAGCTCACCTGACATTTACATTTAAAAATTCACATAATGGCTTCATTTTTCATATCTAGAATTAAGTTTATAGTGATCTATATTTTAAAAATGACATCTTCCCTTATTGTTGTGATGGTCATGCATTTGAGCACACAGTAGAATTATCCTGTATGTTGGATTAGATATGTGGTAAAAGGAATGTCTCTTTTTCTATGTTCCTTTAAGTGTAACTCCAGTAAAACTGAGTAAAAACTATCCTTGTTCGGTCTATACATTGCAAGAATTTTAGGAAACTGTCTTGCAGCGTTTACCCTCCTGTTGTTTTGTTGAAACTGTCGTGCATAGAAATACATGGATTTTACTTGCGTGATGGTAATTCTATTGAAACAAATAACATTTGCAGTATCCATCCACTCCAATGATTGTAACAAGCCATGATTTTATGATTCTTCCTAAATTCTTAAATAGGCTTTCAGTGACAGACCCTTTTCCGTGATTTGGGATGGGAGGGTGGTGGGGGTACAGATAATGGTATTACCATGCAGGAGGCTCATCCAATAAACAGAGGTTTATGTGTGGCTGCTGTGTAATCGGTAGTATTTTAGATTTTGCTCTTATGTAGGTCTATTTTGTTGTCTTCAAGTAACACTATTTTATTATGGCTTCTGCCTTCATATCTGTAGCAAGTATAAGTAGAGTGAGTTCCTTAAAATTGATTCTGCAGCAAAATTACTGATCTTATTGTCGGTGGCATTACATTGTAGGAAGGAGGAAAGTCTCTGAGCTGCTTAAGGGCTTGTTCACACCAAATGCAGACCAGATCTGCATGAGTTTCTGCACTTGCAGTGCAGTGTGTTTTGCCACATTTTTGCTGCGTTCTGGGCTGTTTAACCTCCTTTTTTATTTTTACGACGGCAGGGAGCTTCCTAGATCTGAGCAGGCGTATTTAAAGTCCCGTCAGCCACTCCCACTCGTGTGCGCGATATGCCTGTATACATACAAGCTCTATAGACGGCGGATCGCTTGTATAAGGTGCCGGTCCGTGCACGCCCCCCCCCCTGCGAGCCCGGCTTTCTGCTTCCTCAGCTTCTTTGGGGGTCCCTAGGTGACAGGGGTCTTGGAGACCCCCGATGCCTCCATTATCAGGACATGTCACATCTCTATGCTATCACATAGAGGATTTCTTAGCCCCCTATGTGATAACAATAAAGTTAAGTGGGGAAAAAAAATTGTAAAAAAAAAGTTGCAAGAAAATTTACCCGACGTGGCCCCGTCTTTTATGCTTTAACAAAAAATTGGGTCATAATAATTATAGTATAACATAATGTGAAAAAAATGTCAGTAATTTTTCCTTAATATAGTAAAAAATAAAAACCACAGTGGTAATTAAATACCACCAAAAGAAAGCTCTCTCTGTCCCCACAAAATGGTATAAAATGTATTTCAGTCCAGCGTTGCATGACGGAATAAATGTCAGTTCAAGTACTGCAGTGCTGAATACTAAAAAATGGCCTGGCCAGGAAGGGGGTAAGAATTATTTTTTTTTTAGCCTAAAATGGGCTTTCAATGTGTTCCAGGGCGTTTTCATGCATTTTGGTGCGTTCCAGAGCAGAAAAAATACAATTGGAATACATTGGACGCAGTTTTGATCCGGTCTGTAACTGCTCTGCTCTGCATCTGCTCCGTACTTGGTGTGAACTAGCCCTAAAGTGATATTAAAGTTAAAAGGTTTTGAAGCTATTTGAAATGCTTCCTCTCTTCTCCCTTCATTTTCCATGGACAGGAAGTTCAGTGAAGTGGAGCTGACAGATTTGGAGCCAGCTGTGTGTAAACATGATGACTGTAAGTGCTCGGCCAACAAGTTAAAGAAATGCTTTGATAGACAATAGGGGAGATTTATCAAAACTGGAGCAGACAAAATCTGGAGCAGTTGCCCATAGTAACCAATCATCTTCTCTCTTCAGTTTGTTGAGTTAAGCTTTGAAAATAGAAGAGAAAAGCTGATTGCCTGCCATGGTCAACTGCTCCAGATTTTGTCTGCTCCAGTTTTAATAAATCCCCCCAATGTATATTTCTTTGATCTGGGTTTATTATTGAAAAAATACTAGATTGAAAAAAATATCCCTTTTTCCTTTTTTTTTGTAGATGTTTATGTGAATGTGATCCTTATTTGTGTACTATAGCTTTATATGGTTTATTTAACTTTTTTCCACTGTCAATATTTCTTTTGAATAAAAACAAAAACAAAAAAACATAAAACAATGAGGCTAATATGAAGTGAATTTGCCATTTTCGCTGTTGGCACAGTGGGCACTCACAATTTTAGGAATTAATCTGATTAGCTAAGGTGAAATTTGCTTTAAAAAACATTAAGGGTAAACAGAGCGTGTAGAGTTTTTGGGTGTACTTAATGTAGTTTATTTAATTTAGTGTATTTGTGTTTTTTCCTTTGAGTGTATAATTGACTGTTAGCTGTGAACTGTCACAATAGGTTCAGAGCAGGGCAGATTGCTTCAGTTTTGTAGTACGTTGTGGCTCTGTTAGTGCTTCCGGTCTTAAATGTGGCTGACCCAATGGTTGTTTGGTAGTGCCTGACCAGGGAGAAGCAGGCACCCTGTGCCTTTCATATGGCTGAGATTTGTTTATCAGATTACTCTGATTGGTAAATTTCATAGGATAGCATTTAGAGCTTCTGGAGCTTCAGTTTTTCTTAGTGTTCCCATGCACGGGAACTCCAAATTTCCCTATAATGGCATGCTATTATACATGGCAAACCTTGGTTTCAGGATCTGGTTTACTGAAGAAAAAAAAACAACAACCTGTCTAGAAGGCCCACCAACCTCTCAGTTGGCCTAACATAAGAGCATAAACTCTGCAGGTCAGGGTTCAGCAGTCTTCCTACACTTAGGAAAGAGACATTCTTTCAAGCACAGTAAGGTGCATATTTTGAACAAAGAGGATGACTTGTTTGCATGCAAGAAGTGGAACAACTCTACCTGCAGAGCGATGGGCGCCTTCAACATCCACATACAATGCTGTTTAAACATTTGTACCCTGATGATTTGACAGCAATTCACAAACTCTGTTATGTAATTAAAAATTGTAACAAATGTCAAATGTGGCTGACCCAATGGTTGTTTGGTATTGCCTGGCCATGGAGAAGCAGGCACTCTGTGCCTTTAATATAGCTGACATTTGTGGTTGGGTCAGGTTACTTCAGGCTCTGAAGTTTTTATATCCAACAGCTAATCATCTGTCTGGTCTGCCTTGTGGTTCAGTGTCTTCTTGACTAGACTGAAGCAAGACACTGCCGGTCCTTAACAGGTCAGTCATTTAGCCTTGGCTCAATGAACCACCAAGGCTAAATAAATAAATCAAATGCTTGAAGCCTTGACATTCTGGATTTTACGCCTTTGTATGATCAGGCAAAGTGTAGGTCCATTTTTTTTATCCCTTAGGTTTAAATGAGGAAGGGATTCTACCATCCAGAGCAGAGGGATTTATCCTCACTTTTCACAGGCTTCACATACATTTTAGTTGAAGATGTCAGGCTTCAATTTGGTTATCAACAGTAGCGCAGTAACTGCTTTTATAAGGTGAACTTTCTTAACTTTGAGATTTGACAGTGGCCCATTGTTAACCAAAATACAACTGGTGTTTGTTTTCCTCAGACTTGATATAAAAAGTCATAGCTCTAGGCCTCTGCATAGAAAGTTGTTTCTTCTCGTGTTTTCTGTTACGTCAAACAGTAAAATAACCAGTTCTGTTGTGTCGAAGAAAGAGCTTGTGGCTGTTATAGAAATTTTGGCTTTGCTCCATCTGATTAAGCCTAGTCTATAAAACACTGTTTAGAGCTCTTCCAGCTTAGTGTATTCAAATTTAAAGGTGCTCTGTGGGACTTAGATATACCAAGGAAAATACATTTATAGTGAATCTGTGCTTTGTTTATGCAGGACAAATAAACCGGTACCTTAATAGCCCTGAATGCAGCTAATATGCTCCTCTGCCACCCCAGCAAGAGTAATTTCTGTTTTCTGCCACAAGAGGATTCAGTCAATGTGTGTCTGCTGCATCCACAGACTTATTGTTATTATATAGTCCAGTAATGGTAATACTTTCATGTCCATGTTAAGAATACTCCAGATAGAGGGCCTTGCAATCATGTGTGCAGATTGAAGAGGAATGCATTATTATACTGAAGTCATTGTGGGCACTGTGTTCCCAGGCCCTGACGTCCAAATATGTTCACTGGAGCTAGCTGAGCGAGCAATCTTTAACATCTATGGAGCAACTGGAGTAGGTCCACTTGCTCTGCCTAGCATTTTGCACCACGGCATGGTAAAATATAATCCCTCTTGAGAAGTTTGAAGGACCACTTTACTTTTAGTGAAGTTGGCCTACTAAATGCTCCCTTTTCTTCCGCTAAGTCCAATTCCCGCTGTGAAATATCTTCAGGTCTGCTCTGGAGGGCTTTACTTTGTGTACCTGGCAGTGCACTCACTGCCTTTCAACCACTCGCCCTATTAATAGGGCCATACTCCTGTGGATGACTGTGTCCACTATGAGTATGACGCCATCCATAGAAATGAATGGAGCGAGCAACACTTGACCCAGCTGGGCCTATTTACAGTCAAAGGCTGATAATTACTCTAAGGGGGAAAACAGAGGCAGTCCTTTGAGCTGTTTGATGTGCAGCTTAGAGACATCCAAGCTGTGTTACTCGTCATCAACATTAATTACAACCTGCTTTGTAACTCTGCATAAATGCCTGCATGGGGCTCAATGCTGTGGTTTGTCTTATGCAACAGTAAAGTGGATCTTTTACTCCATGAGTGTGTCTTCTGTGTATTAGAGAAGCTAAAGTGGGTGTCTAATTAAAAATCCTGTTTAAATGTCAGCAAGACTGGTCAGGCCTGAATGGTTATTTATTCTGTAGCCAGATTCTGCCTTACTTTTCCAGCTAACAAAGGAATTTATCTATGATAGAGCACAGTGCCAGTGTAATTACAGTTTTGACAGATGTGGTTGCGCATGAAAAAATAATCTATAATCTGACTTCACAGAACTGAAAACTGATTGGTTCCAGCGGGTAAGTGTACTGTGTGCATAAGCACTGATATTTGCACCCACATTTTGCTGTTCTACATCATCCTAAACTTAAAGCAGGTCCAGCTGACATGCTTAGAGTCACAGCTTTTATATATGCCATATCTTTTATATTGTAGCTTTCTACAAAGGAAGAAAATAGTCAAGTGAATACATAATTGTTACACTGCTCTTAGCATACCATTTAGCTATTTTTACTTATCTATTCTAGGAATGAGATATATAAAGTGTTCAGCCTGTAGTAGTGGCCCCGCACATCCTTGGAGGGGTGACATGCTGGCACATTAAAAGCATTTGCAGCTTACAAATGAGTCTGCTTTATGCCACAGCCAAACCAGCTAATGGATCTCAAAACTATTAGCGGAAGAAGCCATCTATGACCACTTAAATAAAAGACCTGTCACTGTGCATGAAATGAGTATTTCAATGTGTTGGTAATGCAGGCACTGCATTCTAAACTGTGCTAGATGCATACAGCTAATGTAAAAGGTTACGACTTGCATCTTTTAACCCAACTTTGCAGAAGTTAACTTTATCATAGTACAGTGCCACATAATTTATAATTACCATAACATATTGTATACAGCATATGCTATGCTTTGACCTTTTTAAAGAAAAAACTATAATGTGTTTGTGTCAATTCTATTTTATTTTAGTTTTTTACATTTGTAGGTTTTTGAAGTAATGTTTAATATCTCTGTAGAAAAGCTTTACAAATAGATATTTAATACATAAGAAAGGTTTTTCAGAGTGCTATTAATGCCAAATAGATTGAACAGTGGTATCTCTGTGCCTTGAGACGCACTTTGCCAAGGTGTCAATCACATTATTGTTTTGCAGGAACGCACACATTATCACAGTGGTGCAATGCGGTCCCATTCACTCTGAATGGTTCAAGTGGAATGGGATGCCATTCTGAATTAGACCCCAACGCACTAACTAGTCTAACATGCGGTAATGCACTAACGTGCTGCGGTGCGCTGCCCAAGAAAAGTGCTATTGATGTGTGTTGCCAGTCCATTAATTTTGAATGGGCTGTCTAATGCAATGCACATAACACATGGTGTTAAAGCACGTTCATTACCGCAACACACCTCAACAGGTAACATTGGTAAACTTTTCCATGACTTAGTTTGCCTTTTCACGAAATATGCACTGTAGATAGCAGAAAATGCTTTTTATTGGTTGCTGCAGGTTAAGGTTTGTTTCACTTTTCGACAATCGGTCCCACTGGAATGTTGTTACTATGTAAAAAAGTTATTCTCAGCTGTAAACAGAACTAAAGAGACCATTATAAGAAAACACAACAATTTGAACATTTCAGATTGCATAACCAAACAAAATAGTTTACCATCACTATTTACACATATACTTTTTCCATAAAGAAACACATTTATTGAGTAGGAAATACAAGTGATATAAGGAAAAAATAATACAATTAAGTTAACGCTCACCAAGCTTGAGCATATTTTACAATGCAATAAATAAAATCACATAATAAAGACAAGGAAAAAGTGCAGAATGTGGTTGTTAATTAAAAGTAATTACCCCTATAATGTTGTGGCTGGGTGGCAGAGTTGCATGTGTGGAACTAGGGGGGTATGTGGATGGGGTATTTTTACTGTACCTATACCAGTCAGTATCAGAGTGCTGAAATACTTTTAGTTCTGGTCAGTCTAGGATGGAGATCCTCATTTAGTAGCATTTTTAGGGTTAGTACTGAAAATGCTGCCTCCGCCCATGTCATTAGCTCCACCATGGGGGGAGAACTTTTTATCCCATCTAATACCATCTTTAGGAGCACTAACTGAGATCATCCTTATCTTGCCTTATGATTGAAAAGCCCTAACTGCATTCATACATACTGGGTGGTTGTCAAGTAGAAGGCTAAGTAGAATAGTTAAGCTGAAAAATATGTTACATTAATAATATTAAATATTTAAAGAAATGATTAAAATTAGGTAACCTCTGTATGGTTTTATGTTTTGTTGAAGTTAAAAAATGCAGCAGATATGTTCATACTGGGCATCTTCAGAGGGATTGCCAGGACTCGCTTCAAAAGCAGCTGAGAGCCTCATGTGGTTCCCAAGCCACTGACTGGGGATCTGTTTTTAAATATATGATCGCAGCAGTGGAAAAACATATAATCCTTTTTTCTCTCTTATGTGGGGCTGATAGGGTTGGACAGGAAAGTACCTTTATGTGTATATATCTGGATGCATAGTTGTTAAGGTTGAGTAAAGACACAGGTCCATCAAGTTCAGCCAGTGTGTGTGTTTTTGTGTGTGTTGTGAGTTACTAAGATATACCTCTGTATATCTTGCTCTCTGAGAAAAGTATCTAGACAGGTCTTGAATGATTCCATACTCTCAGCTGATACCACTGTCTATGGAAGGGAGTTCCACAATTTTACAGCTCTCACAGTAAAGAATTCCCTTTGCAGTTTAAGATTAAACCTTTTCTCTTCCAGTTTCAGATGGTGGCGTCTTTACTTCTTGAGTGAACTAACAGTAAACAGTTTATTACTGATTATCCCATCACCATTAAACAATTTGTACATTAATATCATGTCCCTTCTCAGTCTCCTCTGAAAGTCATGTCCCCTCTCCTACTTGCAGTCTTTCCTCATAGTTTAGGTCAGTGGTTCTCGACCTGTGTAACCTTAGGACCCACATTTGACCTCGGCCATTAAGTCACAATCTAAGTCGCGATCTAAGTCGCACTGCAGTGGAACGTCCGGCAGTGTGGGCTGCTGTGTGGATGTCCATCCACATGTACATTGCTTGTACAGCTCCCATGCACGCCTGTAGAGGTGCCGGGAGCCAGAATGTGATGTCACTCCATTTCAGGCGCCTCTACAGAGCACGCGAGGGAGCTGTAACCAATGCATGCATGTATGGATGGAGCTCCCTTGCTGCCATACCCCCAGCCCACCCCACCTCATGTCGACACTCGGCGACAGGCAGCATATTTTGAATGGCTGCTCGCTGTGAGAACGGACAGTGCTGACCTAGGGGGAGGCTAGGGAGAGGCTGAGGAGCCTCTCACCAAGAAAAGTAGAAGGCATGCGGCGACCCACTAGTTGAGACAGTCTTTTGATAAACAGGTTACAGTATAACATACTTAAACATAACCCAACAATAACACACACACATACCCCATAAACTGATGAGCATGTCTTCACAGGCTTGATGATCCACATAGAGATAATACTAATTAAATATATCAACCAATCTAAAAAATCAAACGGCATAGAACCTCCCTAGAGCCCATACAGATACATAGTATACATATGTTCAATGCAATATGCTTTTTTGACATCAATTTCCTTGTAATAATATTTAGTAATTTCATAAATGGTCATAATCATCATAAAATATTCTGTAAATCTGTAAATCTGTGTCCAGCCTTCTACGCATTTCGCCGAAGCTTCTTCAGGAAGTTTGGAGGTAACCTGTAATGTTCATATGAATATTATAATCAATACACCTGTGATTATATCATCAATGACTAACCACTTACATAACAAACAAACAAATAAATACTCAAATTTGACATTACATACACAAATACATTCTTTTTTTTTTTTGCTTGATGATTAAAACCTAATATCAATGTATAGTAAATAAGTTGTAGATCTTTCATATGAAAAAATATATATTTTTGTGCACCTTTCCTCATTAGGTTATGATCGGTCTGTAGGCAAAGATATTGCAGCATTTGTTTTGTGTGAGGTTATTGAGTCAGTATACCGGCAATCTGCTAATGCAACAGTGTCACGTACCGGAATCAATGGGGATACCTGGAATCAAGGATGTGGACCCTTGCTACAGTTGCAGGGGCACCTAGATCAAAGCGTGTAAGCTGACAACCCCCAGAGCTGGAATTCTAACTATGGAGCTGAGGAGCTGAATGAGGCAGTGGAAGTCAGGCTTAGCTGTTCAAGTACTGGGCAGGATCCTGTAATGCTGAGTAGGCAGCGTGGGTTCCCCCGGGGCGTGGATCTGAGGGCCAGATGGTCTTCCCCAGAGTTCCTGATAATGGAGATGGATTTGCTGCGCGCCGATCCCAGGTCATGATCCTTAGGTTCACCCAACTCACCCAACAGCCAACATGGTTGACAAGGCCAGGGATCTGGACAGGTTGCAGACACACATACAACAGGCAAAGCAAAGGTCAGGGACAGGCAGATGACTAGGATTTCCAGGGACAATCTAAAGGATAGGGACAGACTTTAGACAGGGATTTCCAGGGACACGCCAAAGTTCAGGGCAGACTGAAGACAAGAATTTCAAGGGACATGCCAAAAGTCGGTACACAAGTAAGCTTCAAGGAATTCAGGTTGAATAGCAAACAGGAGGCTTGGCATCTAGCTTAGGAAAGCGTTGCTCTGGCAGCACGCCGTGCACTGCACTGGTTTTAAATAGAGTCAGCAAGAGGGAGGATCCACAGGATTGGCCACAAGCAGACTGCACTGATTGGCTGATAAGCTGCATAAGAAACAGCAGGAGAGGTTGGCTGATTCCTGAAGCTGCCAGACTGGTGCAAGAGCAAGGTAGGTACAGAGCACATGCTTGGAGTACTACAAGCAACAGCACAGCCCTGCAGAACCAGGGGTAAGAGGTCTGTATATACTTGTAGAACTACAAGTAACAGCTCAGCTACAAGTCTACAGACTTAGTAAACATTTACCTGACAGTATGTGGGGTGGCTATACTCTCTGGTGCTTCTAATGGGACACATCTAAGAGGCACTGGGATTTTAGGATTTATTACCAAAGCAGTGAAGAGAACACCATCATTTGAAAAGTTCACTGGTTTAGGTACGGCAGCTAGCATGAAAGCAGGACCGTCCTCCAGCAGGTACCCAGGAAGTTACTTAAAGCATACACAAATAAAAGAAGTGCCAAACCAAATGGTAAAATAGTACAAATTACTTTAATGGACATATAAGACAGCCAATGCATTTTGGGGAGCCAAACCATTCCCATTTGATCAGGGCTGTATAGAATGGAAAAAAAAAGTCACAGGAGCCAGTTTCCAGACGTGCCAGTGTTAGTGGCAATAGCACAGCATAGTATGTTGCAAATGCATTGGATGTTTATTTGTGAACCATTAAAGTGATTTGGACTCTTTTACCATTTGGTCTGGCACTCCTTTCAATTATTTATGCTTTAAGTACACTCTTGTCAGTGGCACAACAGTGCAGTTTAGTTTAGGTTACATGAATCCATTAAAATATGCCATTTCAGAGATTGTCTTAGTTGTTATCGAAGGAAACAGTAATAATAACAGTGTTGAAATATGTATGATTTTTTTTGTGACAAAGTCATTTAAAAATTGTTTAACACATGGATATTACAATTTACCTACCATCAGGGGCTATAAGTGTACTTTATCTTCCTCATACTTGTTTAAATCGTATAAACTGTCTGTACGGATTTCCTCCTCAAAAATGCCATAGGCAAGTTTCTTATTTTGTAGCTAGGAATTTTTTTTGTCTTTATTTTTGTTTTTATATTATAGATAGAAAACATTTTGTTGCTAACTTTTATATTATAACACTGATGTAACGGGGCCAGAACAGGGAAACATTTTTTATAGGGATAAACAATTCACTGATTATCCATTGTTCCCCTTTATTTTGCATGTTCCTTTTAATCCTTGAAGCATAATTTCCAGCTTTCACGACGTTCACAGAAAATCTGTATACAACTAAAGAAATTGCTGCAAAGAAGACACATTTCCTTTCCTTATTTTAATATAATATAATTCACATTCATTTCATCAGGGGAGTTTCTAGGTTCCCAAAAGACCTGGGGCACCCCTGGGCACCTAGACTAAAATGTTAAGGGGTTTGTAATATACCATGATAAAAAGAGAAGTTGTTATTTTTCATTGCATATGACTAAACATACAAATCAAATGTGTAATATTGCTTAAAAAAAAGAGAAGAAATAATAAATAAATTAAAAAGTTGATAGATGAAATGTACTCTATAATATAATATATATCATGGTTAATCAATGACCTAATGTTGTTTAGTAAGAAATAACTAAACATTGCAGAATTATGCAGTGTGGAAACTAAGTACTTAAAGTAGTGTTAAACTCTTACATGTTTTCAATAATGGAGCCATATCAAACAATTATACATTGCCCAGCAAATTATTTCTTTACTTTTTTGACCAAGCACTTACAGTCATTGTGTTTCTAGAAAGCTCCAACTCTCAGCTCGGATTCCCTGATCTTCCTGTCCAGTACAAGATCACAAGGGAAAGCTCAGTCTCCACCACCTGGCCATCTGCTAGCTTGGAGAAGGGAGGAGAGATGAGTGCCTTTCCTTGCTGTGCCTGTGTGTTTGTGGAGACACACACAGCTTACTAGCGTGCAAAAGGGCACAGGACCCTGCAAGGGAAAGGAGCCAACCTAAACCAGGATACCAGGGCCAGTGCTCAGGGGACCAGTTGATTATGCAGGAAACATAAAACCTTTAAAAATCAAGAAGTAGCATTTAAAATAGCTCAAAAACATTTTGACTTTAATATCACTTTAATAAAAAATGCCAGGTTATGTAATTAGTATAATCATACTTGGGAGAATGGCAAAGGAGACCTGGGGCACTCAGAAGAAGACCTGTGGTGCTCAGTAGAAGACCTAGAGCACTCAGTAAAATATATAATCCACTTAGTAGAAGACCTGTGGCACTCAGTAGAACACCTGTGGTGCTCAGTAGAAGACCTAGGGCACTCAGTAAAAGATATAGTCCACTTAGTAGAAGACCTAGGGCACTCAGTAAAAGATATAGTCCACATAGTAGAAGACCTGAGGCACTTTGTAGCAGACCACAGGTCCTGGATGCCAGGATCTAACAATGCCCCTGCATTTCATAGAACCATAGTATAATATTTACAAGGTATTTCATGTAACATGCATTGCTGGGACCCACTGGAGCATTATCTGGCAGTTGAATGTCAAGTCCAATCTAGGAAAATGTAAAACTAGAAGGCGAAACTATAGAAACGTGGTTCAGAGAGACCTACTATTTCTATATAACACAAACTTATAAATTCATATAGCATTTGTAACATAATGAAAATATAGGGTGCCCTGGAAGCCAGTTAATGAACACCTTCATCTAAGCAGACACGGGACACTAAAATGTTGGCTGGATATAAAAATCAGTACGAAACTGATTGCATAGTCTGGAGAGTTCAATTATGGAGATTTATATGGATGTTAAGAACAGTGGACAGAATGTAATGCAGTGCTTAGGATAGGAACACCTCTGTAAATTAGCCGGACAGAAATAGACTGGGTGCTGCTAGAGATCTCTGCTGGAGCTTGAAAAAAAGAATTTCTCAAGAGGATTGGCACAGCAAGTGACTGAAATATGAAACATTTGAGCTTAAATATCAATACTTTTTTGCATGCACCTACCAAAAATGGTTTTGGACTTTAAAACATTTTAAAGGCGATTATTGCATGCTGGAGATTTTTGTCCCTTTCATTTAAATAAAGCCGAAGCCCCCAGCATTAGGCTAGACTGTGGCCTGGGACCGAACAATAGATTCCAGAAAAGCTGTGTTATTACAATCTACCCGTAAGCTTAACTGTAGAGTAGAGTGGAAAATAACATTTCTCAAACCTTCATATCATCTTATGAAGCCTGGCAAAAAACAATTTTCTACCCAGGCATTTTTTTATTACAGCTATTTTTCTGGCTAGATATAGATTTAGACAGAATTTACTCCTGTGTAAAGGCGGATTTAAATAGGTCAAAATAATACCTGCTAATTCAGTCTGGTAGCAGGGGGTCACACCAGTCATTTTATCTGGTTCACATTCAGCAAATCTACTTTGTGTTAAATAAATGTTGTACATTAGCATATGCTGGGGCCTCCGGTAAAATAAATCCTTCTATTTTAATAAACTTGTAATGTGCCTGGGCTTGGTGAAAACCCAGTTCTCATTAGTTTGCCCAATCCCTCCCAAAACTGTGACTGCCACCCCCTCCGCCCGACCCAATCAGTAACAGAGAGGCGCATTGCCCACCCCACAGCTATACGTCACAAAGGGGTGGGAATGCCCCCGCCGCATATGATTGGGCTAAGAGGGGTGAGCGGGCGCCACAGTTTTGAGCGGGCGTTTGAACTGGGTTGGCACCAAGCCCAAGCTCATCTCTAATGGTGACAAGTCAGCTATGTTACAATACCTAAATTAAAGTGGAACTCTGGACACACGGCTTAATTCACAGTTAAAATACAAATATCTTTACAGTTTTACCTGCCATATACACACATATGGTTGGTCTAGAAGCTCATTCTGCTACTTTCCGGCTCAGCTTCCTGCTCACTGGATAGAAGTGATCAGCACCAGGACAAAGTCCTTTGGCACCCAACATGAAGATACTACAGTGTGCACCCCCCCATCCCCTTCCCTTCCCAGACAGATAGAGCTTGCACATCTGCATGTACAGTGGTCAGGCAATGTACAGTAACACACAGTACTCTGTGTGGTGTGTTGTGGTGCCTTTTCATTTATGCAACTCGATGCACAAGTACAGTAGGTGCTGACAGACCTGGACCTCAGAGCATCACGACACACATGCCATGGGTGTGGTGCACTGTGTTAAAGAAAAAAAAAAACTAAGTGCAAATCCGGTTTTCCCTCTTTTTCCGTGCATTGTTAGCCCATTCTAAATGAATATGTTGCCTTAAAGGTGAACTCTGGGCATACACACTTTAATTATACAAGACCAGTCACCCTGCACAAAGAGAGAGAGAGAGAGAGCAGCAGTGGCCAGTCTTTATTATGGGAATCTCCGACACATAGGCAATGCTTCATACTTTATTACTGCACACATCTGGCAGAAATACACAAATCACACCAAGATTTAGGAAATAATACATATGCCTTCTATATTTAGACAATATTTGGTTATCCCAGGGTTCAGCTTTAATACAAAGTAAAATAATTTGCTGTGGCATCGGTTTGATAAGCTTATGCAATGTCACAACATTTATTTCCGTAATTTTTCACCAAGATCTTGTATGATGACAGGAGAGTCGGACCACTGTGTAAAAGATTCTCAATGGGGTTAAGGCCTGGAGTCGGTGGTGGCCAATTCATGTGTGAAAATGATGTCTCTGCTCCCTGAACCACTCTTTCACAATTTGTGCCCGATGAATCCTGGCATTGTCATCTTGGAATATGCTCAATGTGCACCAGGGAAGAAAAAATCCATTGATAGAAAAACCTGGTCAGTCAGTATATTTAAAAGAGAGCTATGGGGTAACCTTTCTATCCCATAGTTCTCTTTAGGGTCACGGGAGGACACATACTAATCTCCTCCCATGACCCAAAGCTCAGTATATAACGAGCTATTGCCCGCCATATACTGAGAGCGCCGCAGCCGGGACAGATCCCAACAATACTGTCGAGATCCACCCAGTTGGCTGATTGACAGTGGGTTCTGCCTATCTAGAGGCGGAGCCAGCAGTTCCCGCCCCCTCCTCTGTCTATTCCTCCAGTCAGTGTGGAGGATAGGAGGGTGGGGGGGGAATACCTTCGGGGAGGGGTGACTGAAGTCACCACTCTCTTCTGGGAGATCATCGGGAAGTGAGCGAGCGACGTTATGTGTACGCTCAATTCCTGATGAATAGAGTCAACATGTGACAGTTTCAATGACACATGTCGGCTCTAACTATGAGCATGAGTGGAAATCAACTATGAGGATGAGAGGAGAAAAATAAAAAAATTGCCGTCTGGAGACGGCAACCCGCAGATGCTGCAGTGCCGTCCGTCCGTTTTTTTACTACGGGCGGACGGCAAGAGGTTAAGTAAGCAGCTGGACTCATTTTTGGGGACATACTAGTAATTCCTTTAGCTTCAAGCTGTTTGGTGCTATTGTACTTGTACCTTATTTTGTGGAATTTTGTGTTATGTAGGTGTGATTTTGTAGGAACCTTTTGAACTCTCTCTACTTTCTGTCCCAGCTTTGTGGGCAGGACTATGTTTCAGGTCAAGGGTGTCATTGTAACAAATTTTTGGAATTTTCCTCAGTGATGTGAGCTTCTGTTGGTATGCAAGATGATGACTAGGAGCTATTTTAGCTTTCAAATTCTGACTTGAGAAAGTGTATGTGAGTTTGTGTGGAAATTCTGGTAACTGTATGTTATGCATTGCGCTGTCCTATTGTCAAGATACCATGCACGGGTGTCCCCAAACCGCGTACAGGTATCTATACAGGAGGACCAAATGTGTGACCACACCAGACAATGCTTATGAGCATATAGTTTATTCAACACACTGAAAACAAATAACCACAAGCAACTAATAATAGCCAACTAAAATGCAAAACAACATAATCACACACAAAAGGTAACATGGCAAGCAAACCTGGGGAGCAAGGCAACACGAGGGGAGCCATGGACCAATGGTCAGGGTACAAGGAGGCACCAGTATACAGGATACAGGATGCAGATAATGGTGACAATACTGTGGCACCAGGCTCACTGCAGGGAGGGATTAAATACCGTCCCAGATCAGCATCTGGTGGTGCCTAATCGCTGACACCTGCAGGTGAGCCCTGGAAGTGCAGGACCTGGTTCCAGAGTCACAATGCCACCTGGAGGCGCTCAGGTCGCTGACAGCCACTGGCTGCCTGAAGACACCTGCAGGGGAACACGGGAACTGCAGGATCTGCTCCAGCACCACCTGGAGGTGTTCAGATCCCTGAAACCTACTATATTTTCATGTCAGCCTGACAAGCTGATCAAATATTATTCATTAACTCCTAGCAACAGCTATGTACATATCATATATTCATGAGCTGTTTTTAATTGTGTTCAGTCAGTCTTGTGATCCACCCATGTCAAACAGAATAGCCAAGTTGGTAACCTCGCTTTTTTTACTATAATGAATTAATACAGCTCGGTCTCCAGCCTGTTTTGCAGCCTGTAATTAGACAATCAATGACCACATTAGTCCTCCTGTAAGCGTGTTAACATTTTTGGCTGACTGCATTGTGCAAAGCAGTAGAGACCTGATTGGCTCAAAGTGCACGTAACTTATGAGTGCGATTTAACATACTGTTTATTTTCAAAGCTTAACTGATCAAACTGAAGAGAGAAACAAATTGGTTACTATGGGCAACCGCTACAGATTCTGTCTGCTCCAGTTTTTATTAAAGCGCCCCTTTATATCCAAGGATGACAGCACTCACTGAACTGTAACTATGAAGGAAATGCGTTGTCACCCTAAGAAGTGAGTTATGACCACAGAACACCTCTCGCTCTCCTTATCTCCATAACATTGGAGGTAGGTGTCCTATAGTTCAGAGAGGGCTAATAACATTGCTTGCTTTCAGTGAAGCATTGTCATCTCACTACAGGAAAGTAGGAGCCTACTGAATTTCTGGCAGGATCAACAGGTATTTTCCATGGTTTCAGTGGTATACTTAACATGCCAAATGGTAGAAAATAAGAAAAGTTTACTGTAAGAGTTTACATACACTATATATACTATACTCACCTATCTGGTAACCCATATATCCTACCATTTCACCTTTCCGGAGCCGCAGCCTCCTTTAGAATCTTTACCAATCAAAATTTCTGGGTGTGTCAGATGTGCGTCCTCCATCACGTGCTGTGATTCCATCCTCGGCACCCCTATAACTAGGACACAGCATTGACCTAGGGGCAGGTCTATATTAGGCATATTCTGCAGAAAGGTCAGTGGTTGAATGGGCATAGTATAGTAATATAATCAAACAGTAAAGTCTAGAGAAGCTGCAATCCCTGACATCCCTAAAAATGCCAGTTGCTTGGCAGTCAATGCTTATCCTCTGACAATAATACTTTCTACGTTGCTGACCCAGAAAAAGTATACAGCAAGTGGAGCCAATAGATCAGCCTGACAACCAGGCAACAAGCATTTTCAGAAGCAGAGGACAGCAATGGCAGCTTCCATAATTCTCTCAGCACAGGTTTACTTGAGCACTTTATGTAGAGAAGAATTATTTAAAAACTATAGAGGGATTTATCCAACAAAACCTGTACCCATATCTTTAAAAAAAAACAACAAAGTCACCTTTAGAAATGTTTAGTAAGGACAATCTACAAACACATACTTCCAGATAATTGCCGGCTTTGTATTCTTTGCATTCCTTATTTCTCTTTTCTTCCCCAGTCTTCTGACAGTGGTCATGTTTACTAAGTACAGATTACTAGCTCTCCTTTTACTTCCTGGATTTCTGGTACATGTGACTAGGACATGTGACCATGCACATCATCTCAGGGGAGGAAAATGCCTTTCCCTGAGATTTCCTGAGATTACAGATGAGATTTCCCAGCAATGCTCTGCTGATGACAAGACAATCCCAGTGTGCATTGCTTTGGCAAACTGAAGTCATTTTGCCCTTTTAAAGCAGGAAGTGAATGCTCTGCAAGTGTAAGTATTTCATAATCACAGCATTTTACACCTGACATGTCTATGTTATTATTATTCTTTTTTTTAATTATTATTATTAATCATCATACATAGTGGGATGCATTTGTAGAATTTGATTTTTTTGTGTAAAAGTCCACTTTAATCCATCTGTTTTATATTACCAAAGGATTTGTAAATTTGCACAAGTGTTTCACTTACATGTTTTATCTTGGTGCAGTGCTACATTTAAGCAGCAGAGGGGGACATTTTTTAATTAACTTGCAATCTAATTAAAAAATATATATATATATTATAAAACTACAAACATACAAACACTCTTGCTTTGTACTTCCTCATATCTCCCAACTGTCCCTCATTTGAAAGGACTGTCGCTCTGTTGGTTCCAAATCCCTCTATCCTCTTTCCTCTTCTTTCGGCGTCCCTCTTTTTGGACAGCTGTGTAGACCTCTAAAATAAATGCAATACTTCGCTACAGATAATGTTACACTACACTAAACCTTTCACACAGATCTTTTTATTATCACATTATTATTTCAAATAGCTAGTAAAAAAGGAAAGATCGTGATTAAAAAAGCACTTGTGTGTTTTTTTGGTTATTATTTCTTAATGGTCTACGTAACTGGAGGTTGGCAGAGGGTGTCCTTTGCCTAAACACTTTGCACTAAAGGGGGTCCTTCTTTCCCATCTCAGGACGTTAGGGTGTACACTGCCTTAAGGTGCCCATATACATTACACAACAGTCTTCCTATCTGTCAGTTTTCACCTGGGCAATGATCTGTGTGCAGCGGGCTCTTTGAAGAAATATTGATTGCTCAGGTTCCAAAGAATTGTTTTCCTTCTGATAAGCTAATGTTGGGGGTGTCTCTAGTGTAGCTCACATACCCCTCCACATAGGCTAGACATAAATGGTCACCCAGGGTTGCTGTTCCATTTTAATAGACCCAGACTTGGATATCTGATAATGGTTGATGGTGCTGTTCAATTAAACTGCCCTCTTTGTCCCTGGAGGACTAGCAGTTAGCTGTGTTGTATTTCTATGGCTGACTGCTGTTGCTTTTTTAACTGATTTAACTGGCATCGCAGGTTCCTGGCTACTCTCTACTTTCTTTTATAGACATTAATATGAAACTCTAAAATCTACAGTCAGCCTAATCGTAACTGCCAACACAAGACTCCATATACTACACATGCAAAAATTATAAAACGCTTTTTTTTTGTGTGGCACATAGTCTTAAATAGTAAGTGAAAGAAAGTGAAAAACATTTTTTTCTGCGCTCTCTTTTCAAAGGCTTTCATCACTGTAATGTGGTGAAACTGGAGTGATCAGCCCCAAAGGCATTATTATATTGCTCTAAGCATGTACATAGAATTTGACATTTGCATTGGAACAAGAGTCACCACATATCTGCCATGTAAACAAGTAAATGATAGACTACGTGCTGGAGGTGCAGGCAAAGGTGAAGGTACATGATTTAACTTTCGTCTTTCCGGTGGGATGTGAAAAGAACATTACAATTTTAAGATTTAAAGGATAACTCTACGAAATGTCATGCAAATGTCACGTACTTCTGTGACCTCATTTAATAATCTGCAAATCCTGCACAATGCAATTGAAAGTCCCATTATCTTTAGACGCCTTGTACTTGTACTGAGAGCCTTATTAATAAATCCTTGTAAAGTGCACCAATGAAATGCAAACTACAGTGAGCCATTCTATAAGGCTTCAATTTGCTCTAAACAGATCACTGAAAGGGAAATTCTTTTTGGTTTGTGTGGGATGCACATTGCTGTCATTAAATAAGCCCTCATATTACAAAAACCAGAAAACTTTTTGGAAAATCTCTAGTACACAACAGAGACTGTTGTAGAAGGACTAGTAACAGAGGTACTTAGCGTGGACCTTCAGTCAGTCTGCCCAAAAGTGATCTTTCAGTACCCCACTGGCTTCTTCTACATCTGGGGAATTTCACTGCCCATATTGCCACGCCAATGTTTCTGGACCTCTTGCTGCCAACATTGAAGTCTCACTTACACTGCTACGACAGGGGTGTTCCAACTCTAAATGCTGCATTCTCAATAAGATAAATAAAATTCCAACCAGGACCTGGAAATTTGAAGCCCCTCTGTAGCCCAAGGACGTGTGGTCTGGGGAGGCAAAACCTCAGCTGCCACTATGGAAAAAAATCTGTCAGCTTCAAGTCTGAAGCTGACAGCTTTTCTCCATTCACACTGGCTTCTAACCAGTTGCCTGTTTACAGTGCCAGCCACACGTCTCCTCCTTCCTGTGGAAACTCACCGCCAGCACCTGTCCCACAAGACCATCCTGGCCCTTGGTGAGACCCTGCACCCCCCGTCAATAAATATGGTGAATGTTGCTTCAATCCAATTACCAGATTATGTTGATTGGAGCAACAATCACCATATTTATTCCCAAAAAATTTTTGTACAAGTCATTCTGAATTGAGAAAGCCAGTCGGGTGACCGGCGAAACGTCAAGAAAAATACAGAAAATCCAGTTGCCTTGATTTATTTTTTACAGATACATCATGACCTGTATGGATCAGAACCTCCACCGATATCCCCATGTGACACTCCTGATTTGCCAAGCAATGTCACATGGAGTGACACAACTGATCCTTCATATCCAGAACGACCAGGTTTCTGAACAGAATGGAAAGGAAGCAAAGGGAAGGTGACTGTATATTACTCTGGATTGGGGGTGGGGGAGTCCATATCTCTGTGTGAGCTACGACTCTGCCATCTTGTAGCTTACGTATGGCTTTAACTCCAGTGTAAACAAAACCTGTAGGGGTTGAAATACAATGCGCTTGCAAACTCAATCACATAATGTGCACGGAAGAACTCACAGCCCATCTTAGTGAGCACTACTTTACCTTTGTGGAAACATGGAGCACTTGGATTGATTTCTTGGCCTCCTCAAGGCTCATGTCCTTTTTATGACCCACATTCCACTGCTGCTGAAGTGGCTTTTGTTTTTTTTTGCTGAGCTTCGATTTGGATTTTGTTGCCCTACTTGATATGCATCCAATAAACTGTTTGCCTACATTAAGCGATGGATCTGCTCAGTATGGGGATCCGGTTGTCCTTTGCCCTTTTGTATGTAATGTGAATGTACCTGTAATGTGAAATGTATGCTAAGCAGAACAGTATCTACCACAAATCACTAGTTGGATAAACTCTATTTGTCTTGATAGACCTAAGAAGACATGTATAGGATATAAATATACTCTATCCTTGTTGTTTCAATCTACCCGTCAGAAAAAAACATGTTGATTTATTTTAAAGCGGATATGTAACCGGTTGCATCACTGTGTTTTCCGAGAAGTCAAAGCAATCTAATATTGACATTGTTGCAACATTCTCTGTTGTGTCAAAGCCATCTAATATTTACCCTTTAACAAGTGTTTACTGATCTGTTCATTAAACATGATGCTTAAATACTCTTATTTATACTGTAAGAACATCTTCATTTTGTTTTGGGCTTATTGTTTGACGTTATATCACCAAAAACAAGCAGAGTCTCTTATCTGAGTATAGCCTCAGATTATAACACTGTTTAGAGGTGTAATAATAATGAGCGTAAACAATTGTCAGAAATTATTATTGCAGATCGAGATTCTTTACAACCTATAGTCAGTCCCAAAGTTTTGTAGTGCTAAATCTCATGTCTGATTCAGGTAGAAATGTTCATAGGAAGAAGTACCTGGTGGAATCTCATTAGTGGCCAGGGATAATGCTTAGAAGTTCATAAAGTAGTTTTACACATACTTGTAAAATTACTATTAATATTAAGTATATTGGGGGGAATTAATAAAAACTGGTGCAGACAGAATATGAAGCCATAGCAACCAATCAGCTTCTCTGTTTCATTCTCAAAGCTTAACCGAACAAACTGAAGAGAGAAGCTGATTGGTTGCCATAGAGAAGTGCTCCAGATTCTGTTTGCTCCAGTTTTTTTATTCTCCCCAATGTGTTTCAAAGTATGTGGACTGTTAAACAATATAATAAATATTTATTTATTTTTTACTATTTATAAAAACTGAAGGTTTGACCTTTTGCTGGCATAACATTACATTGTAATTCATTCGCCATTCCAGACCTGATATACCTGAATTTGTGCAACAGATTGAGGGCTCGTTCACACCATCTACGTTCAGGCTGTGCTGGACATTTTTTCCAGTGCCGCCAGAACGCAAGGCAATTTGCCTTGTCATGGGTGGTGACAGTTCACACCCCCACGTTCCATTGGTGTGTGCGTACAAAAAAAAGTATGGCATTCAATACTTTTTTAAGCACACCGAAGTGAGACGTGGTACAACTGCATCACACCTCAGTGAGCATATAGAACACTTATGACATTTTAATAAAGTTTTAGGTAAAAAATAAAAAAAAGAAAGTGCAATGCGGCTTGATCGAGCATATCAGCACTGTCCGGGCACGCTCACACCTGCTGCAGCCGTTTACATACATGTTAGTGAATGTTATTAGTCTTTTTTTCACAT